>NC_064809.1:78731729-78809344 GCF_023721935.1 Panthera uncia
GGTGTTTCAGTGAAACAAACAGCAAAGTGACATGTTGCCATGAGGGCTAGAATGAAGATCACCAACGTCTAGTTCTACTACTTACCTAGTCTTGGGTAAGTCCTTTTCTGCTTCATTTACAAAATAAAGCCATTTCATTAGATGAGATCCACTGAAAATAAACCTACCCAGTGATATTTACATTTTTGCTGTAGCTTTTCGTTGTTGTTGTTCAATGAAAGTCCAGGGGAAAGAAATGGGTACACTCTTGTTAAAGGTTCATATAGAAGTAAGGAGATTTAGCTAACTTGCCATCCTTTCTACTGGCCTTTACCTTCTCCTAGCCACCCCTAGCCTCTTTTGCTGAAGGTACTCTTGCAAAACATTTTGAAAACTGCTGTTGTAGACTCCAAAGGGCTTAGATCAGGGCTCAGGGCTTTCAGTTTTAAGGACATAAATAAAAAGGGAGGGTGGTGCAAGGTATAAAATCAAAATACATGATTCCATACGGATATAGACAAATGACTGAATATTACAACAGAACAAAAAAAGAGGGAGAGGCAAACCAAGAAACAGACTCAACTCTAGAGAACAAGCTGATGGTTACTAAAGGGGAGATGGGGGTGGGTGGGTGAAATAGCTGATGGGGATTAATGAGCACACTTGCGATGAGCACTGGGTGTTGAATGGAAGTGTTGAATGACTATATTGTACACCTGAAACTAATATTACACTGTATGTTCACTAACTGGAATTTAAATAAAAACTTAAAAAAAGAATATATGGAGAAAAAAATGCATAGATACAAAAAACATATAGATAGACAATTGTCCTATGTAGAATAATTCGAAAGAATTTATATGGCTATTTTGCTCTCCAGGAGGTGGTACATACTCCCCACTCCTGAAATGTGACCTATGCATAGTGACTTCCTTTCAAAGAGTACATTGTGGAGAGGGTGAAAAAAAAGTCATTCCATCAACTTCCCCTTGACAAGATGTGAAAATGGCATGTTTTCATTGTAATCTTCAAAAACAAAACAAAACAACATAACACCAAAACAATTATGAGATAAACACAAAACAAATCCCAAAGAGGGGACAGTCTACAAAATACCTGGCCAATACCGTGTAAAACAAAGTGGTTAACAATGGGAATGCCTGAGAAAGTGTCACAAACAGGAGGAGCTAAAAGAGATCTAATGACTATAATGCGGAATCTAGATGGGATCTTAGAACAAAAAAGGGCAATAGGTAGGAACTAAGGACATCCAAATAAGGTAAAAATACCTTATTTACTTCAGGTAATACATTGTTTACTTTAGGTAATAGTAGTGCATTAGTATTAATACTAATTCATTAATTGTAACAAATGTGCATCTTACAAATGTAAAATGTTAGGGGCACCTGGGTGGCTCAGTCGGTTCAACATCCGACTTCGGCTTGGGGCATGATCTCACGGTTCATGGGTTCGAGCCCTGCATGGGGCTCTGTGCTGGCAGCTCAGAGCCTGGAGCCTGCTTTGGATTCTGTGTCTCCCTCTCTCTCTTCCCCTCCCCTGCTCATGCTCTCTCTCTCAAAAATAAATAAACATTAAAAAAAACAAAAACAAAAAACAAATGTAAAATGTTAAAAGGGGAAATTGGGTGTAGCATATATGGAAACTTTTTATACTATATAATTTTTCTGTAGATTTCAACTGTTCTGAATTAAAAGTTTATTTTAAACAAATTAAAAGGAGAGTGGTGAACAATAAAGATTATGGAAACCCAGAAAATTACTAAGCATGAGGAGCCCTACACTAGGCTTCCCATGACTGGAAGTTGATTCCAGGAGACTGACTCACTGTGTTGTGCCTCCATGGGGGACAATATCAGGGGGATGTCCTTCCATTATAGGAGGAAGATTGAAGTCAGGGTTGAGGAATAACTTCCTAGATGATAAAACTTGAGATACCTTGATCTGAAGGCCCTGCTCCAGAGGAGGGATCACTATTTCCATATGGATGAGGTCGGGGTGAAGGATGGGAAAAGAACTGCTCTTCTGGGCAGCTAGGGACGATCCATATTCGGCGGGGGGGGGGGGGGGGGGGGCTACATCCAGGTAAATGTCTGAGGTTCAAAGAAAAGATTGTAATACAGTTTCCAGCTACCTCTTTGCTTCTAAATAACCTACTTTCTTTTATCAGTAATATTAGTATTACAGTTTGACCTCTAACATGCGAGAGATTGCTTCTAATCATCCCTGTTAATTAGTATGTAGCAAAAACTAACAATAGTGTTTGCTACTACCAGACGCCTTCATAGTATTTGGCATCTACTAGGTGTTCAATGAATATTTGTTGAGTAAATGATAGATCGTAGGATTAATTTTTAGTTCCACTCGAATACATTTTTCACTGATGCAGTAATTCTCTCTTGCATCAATTTGATGCAATCATCCACTTTTTCTATTTATTTTACTCCCACAGCAACTTTGAAAGATAGGTAATGGAAATGAACAGTGAGACTTCCAGTTATTATCTCTGAGTACTCCCTGGCGCCTGATTTGTCTGGCAACACACCTAACTTTTTTCTGCCCTAGATGGCTACATTTAGTGTATGAACTGATCAAACCAAAAAAATCAGTCAAAATTCAGTTTTTTCTTCCCTCTAAACGGCCTCCTTTTTGTAGGGAATATAGAAAATGAAGGTAGAGGGGGGAGTCTGGGGTGGCTCAGTTGGTTGAGAGAAAATGAAGTTTGAAGAGATTATCTCATATTCTTCTATAATCATCCTGCTGGCAATTATTCCCAGGATTATGTTCTCTTCCCAGCTCATCCAATTTTGCAGTGGGCATTTCTCATTTCAAGGCTTGGGACTCATGGCCATTACCTGATGCTTTTCCTCCAGGCTGATATCAGAAAATATGCAAATGTGTCATAGACTACACCTTCTGCTACTCTTAAATACATTTCTTCTAAAACCACCACTTAGGGGTGTCTGGGTGGTTCAGTCAGTTGAGCATCCGGCTCTTGGTTTCGGCTCAGGTCATGATCCCAGAGTCATAGGATCGAGCCCCATGCTGGGCTCAGCGTGGAGCCTACCTAAGATTCTCTCTCTCTCTCTCTCTCTCTCTCTCTCTCTCCCTCCCTCTGCCCCACTCCCCTGCTCACTCTGTCACTCTTAAAACACACACACACACACACACACACACACACACACACACACACCACTTAAAGACATAGGTAAATTAAGATAACTACAATATTAAAGGGAAAAAAAAAGAAATTATCCATTATAAATGAATGTTCTCTTAGGCCACGGAAAAAATACTCCAAAGCATTTCAACAAATGCCCCTTCTCAACGTTCCTAGTTTTTAAACTTGTTCCATGCTCTGCTTCTGTCTATGAAAGTGCATTATTTTCTTACTTCTCTGGCTAGTGTTATTCCTACCAGACCAGTATGGGCTGGTCTTAATCTTGGACCCATCTCTTTCTCTTAAGAGTACACTGTTCCGATTCTATTTTACTGAACCTAGAATAATACCCTAGGTTTTCCAGCAAGTCAATTCATGGAAGTTTTGATACTTTTCTTTTTTTTTTTTTTCAATATATGAAACTTATTGTCAAATTTGTTTCCATGCAACACCCAGTGCTCATCCCAAAAGGTGCCCTCCTCAATACCCATCACCCACCCTCCCCTCCCTCCCACCCCCGATCAACCCTCAGTTTGTTCTCAGTAGTACAAGCACTCCAAAACAAGAATCCTTTGTTTTCTCAGGAGTGCGTATTAAGATACACATGTTAATTATTCAGGTTGTCAGCAATTAATTGTTGGATAAGCACCACATAAGTTGCATATGTATGCAAATGTACACACACACACACACACACACATACACACACACACACACACATTTCCTAAGACAGACAAGAATTCTCAGAAAGAGTAGAGGCCAATATCATAAGGAAGATAATACATATGTTTTCTGTTTTGAACTGCACTTTCTTGTTTAGATGATCATTTGTTTATTTACTTATACTTCTCCTCACCAAACACAAAGCATTTTTATATTCTTTTAAGGTCTACCAGGAATCAGAGACAGGTCCAATTCTGGACCATATATCTATTAATGGATCTTACTTTAGCTTCAGAATAAAAGATTTTACAGCTTGTAATGGCTCAGTTGACTACTCAGCCAGGAGTCCTCCTCCTTCCAATTGGAGGGCTGGGAGTTGGTGAAAAGAGGAGCAGAGTTTGGAGCGTCATTCTCCTAGTTGGATGTTATTGGTAAGAAAGGTCCTGCCCTGTGCCTTTGGATTTTGCTTCCTGACTTTGTTGCTATGTGATCTTGGGAAAATTGACTTAATACCTCCAGGTTTTAGTTTCTTAATTATAGAATCAGGATCACAACAATCTTTCTTCCAGAACTTTTATGAAAATTAAACATGAAAATGTGCTTAGATTAACAAGTTATGGGGGCACAGAAAATGTTCCCCTTGTTAGCTTTCTTTCCTTTCTCTTCTTTTCCCCCAGTTAAGACCTTGTGGGGAAGAAGGACTAGTTAGGTCAGGTAGATGGTTGTGGACAAGTGAAAAATTTATAGATTTTTTTTTCTGCTAGAGTTTTTTTCAATTACCTGTCACTTCTTTAGGATTTCAATAAACATTGCTAAATATAAAGCATGGGCTCTCAATCTTTACCTGGGAATCATGGTATTCCATACCTTATTTCTGGGGGTGATCTCCAGTTTAAAGGATCCCCTCCCTTCTATGCTTTGTGCAGAGTCCTGAGACAGAAGAAACACCTAGAAGCTCAGTCTGTTACCAGTTACTAACATCACCTTTAGGGTGATTTTCAATCTTAATGAGAAACATAAAAAACCCTTAAATTTTATGAAATATAATCTAATATGAATGACTTCTAAAATTTATACTATAGAATTCAATGCCTAAAAGTTTATACATAATAGGCTGAATTCAAATTCAGCTGACTAGGCTGACCCCCAGATTGTGAAATGAGGTGCTCCAGATAAGGGAATGGCACTGGAAAAGAAGAGAGATCGTTGCCTTCCTGACCCCAGGCGAAGGGAGAGAGCATGGCAATCCATAGGTAAGGGCATGCCAATGGACTACACTATTCTCTGTAAAACTTTGCTATTGATTTGTTTTACAGAGCTTTTTGTAGAGTTTATTAAACATGACATAAACTACTTCCAAAAAAAACCCCTACTTCCTATACACTTTTTAAACATGTTTATATATTTATTTTGAGAGAGAGAGAGCACACGTGCATGAGCAGGGGAGGGGCAGAGAGAGAGAGGGAGAGAGAGGATCTTATGCAGGTTCTGCACGGTCAGCACAGAGGCCGGGGGCTTGAACGTGGGGCTTGAACTCATGAACTGTGAGATCATGAACTGAGCTAAAATCAAGGTCAGTGGCTTAACTAACTGAGCCACCCAGGTGTCCCATTCTATATACTTTTGTGTGTGTGTGTGTGGGGGGGTGTGTGTGGAATAAATGAGAAGCTGATGGAGAAGCATTTAGGTAAGGATGAGAAAATAATTTAAAAAAATTAATGTTTATTTATTTTTGAGAGAGAGAGAGAGAGAGAGACAGAGAGAGACAGAGTGTGAGTGGGGAAGAGGCAGAGAGAGATGGAAACAGAATCCGAAGCAGGTTCCAGGCTCTAAGCTACCAGCACAGAGCCTGATGTGGGGCTCGAACCCATGAACTGTGAGATCATGACCTGAGCTAAAGTTGGACACAACCGACTGAGTCACCCAGGCGCCCCGAGAAAAAGAATTTTTTTAATGAAAGAGCTACAAGCTGCATCTGACTCCTCAAATCCAACAGAAATTCTAAAACTCCTGACTGTAGTGTGATTTTTTCCCCCTGAAGCATATGTCAAAAGTCGCTCTTTTTTATTTCTTAATTTTAATTCCATAATAGTTAACATACAGTGTTATAATAGTTTCAAGTGTACAATATAGTGATTCTTCTCTTTATTTTATATTCAGCCACCTGCTGAATTCTGTAGGCTTTAATTATTCACAAATAATTATCAGTTTCATGATACTAATGAACCATAATCCCCTCTGTGGCCTACTTCATCTCTAATCCCCAGTAATCCACATGTCTTACACATGGTGGGCCTTCACCAAATCTTTGTTGCTAGGATGGTCACGAGATGGTCGGCACATTGTGTCAGCACCATTGTCCTCCGCAATTCCACCCAAAACACTAGAAAGAAAGGGGATGTGGGTGGAGAACAATGTTCTTTATTTTCTTTTCCTCTTTTAATTAGAAAAAACATTCCAGGCATCTACCTAGCATAATTCCTTTTATGTTTCATTGGTTAGAATTGGACCATCTGCTTATCCCTAGTTGGATGAGAGACTCGTTCCTTGTATTTTTCCTCTGTCCCTGGGGCAGCAGCAGATGATTGGGAATAAGGGAAACGGGAATGACAACTGGATAGGCAACCATGTCTGTTGGAGTAACACTCAATCAAAGCTGTGGATAAACCACTGCCTCATAGTTCTGATATGATAGTGATTTCCCCCAGCTAGTAGTAAATACCCCATCTCCCATCCCCATTATGGGTTTTCCCATGGTGGAACACATTGTTTAGGATCTGGGGACATCTTAGGGGTGAAGAAACACATGAGTGCAAGAAAGTTTAGGTTATTTGTCAAAAGTCATAGACCTTACTAGTGGGAAAGCTGGGTCTAGACTGAAGGTTCCAGGACTGATACCATGCAGGCCCTGCTGAGCCGGAGCATCTGTGGGCAGCAAGGTGAAGGCCAATAGCAGCGGGCGGGGGTGCACTGGTTATTGATGGGAACCTGTAAGCTAAGTGTCTTCTCCCACATTTACCTTTGTCTTTTGTTCTCGTACTTTGACTGGGGTATTTTAAATGGTTTTGTTTTATTTTATTGTATTTATTTTGAGAGCAAGAGAATACCAAGCAGGCTCTATGCATATCATGGAGCCCAACATGGGGCTCAATGTCACGACTGTGAGATTGTGACCTGAGCAGAAATCAAGAGATGGAAGCTCAACCGACTGAGCCACTCAGGTGCCCCACAAACTGGGATATTTTAATTAGGTAATTTCAATTTGCTTCTTTTCTAGAAAATGTATTTCCCTTAAAAAAAAGTGTGTGTGTGTGTGTGTGTGTGTGTGTGTGTGTATGCATGTATGTGCATGCATTTAATGGCAAGAAGCAGGATAAAATGAGAAAGCAGGTAATCTAAATCCTCTGACAAACAGAAAGTACCACACAAGACATAAGTCTGACAGGACACAAGAAGAGGTGATATCAGGTGTGACTGTATTACCATGATGCTGCATATGTTAACGTAGGCAGTCCTAGACTTGTTGTGAATGTTTTCTGCCAGTTAACTGCATCCAGGCAAACAACCTTGTAAAATCAGAAAATTAGCAGGGAGTGGGTGGTCATTTCTGTAAGATCGACTTTGGAGTTCTGTCGTGGCATCTGGCATTAGAATTCCAGGGTTTGAATCCTAAACCTGTCCTTCACTGTTTTGTTTGTTTGTTTGTTTGTTTTATCTTAGGCAATTTATTTAACATTTCTAGGGTTCCATTTCTTATCTGTAACATAGGTATAATAATAGTACCTCCCTCAAATGACTACTGTGATGCTTAAGTAGACTAATGCGTGTAACAGATAGTTGGTGACCTATTATTGTTATGACTCACATTGGTAATGAGCAAAATAAAAGAGAATTTCTCTTGATTTGACTGGAATCTTAGAAAGTCATTATGAACTCCTTTATCTTGACTCAATTTGGAACTTAGCTAGTGTGTGTGAGTATATATGCATCTTGCTTGCTCTAGTGTGCATTTGTATATATACATCATGCTTGTCCTTTCTGTTGTAAAATGAATAATCTTGTGAAGTCTACCCTATGGTTATGCTCATAGTCTTACTTACCGGTCTCTGAATAATCAGCAATGTGTGACTTCTGTGGTCTTACCTTTACCTTCACCTAATCTTATAGGTCTTTCTAGATTCTTAGCTGCTTTTTCCCACTAATCTGATACTTCCTCTGGATTTTTTATATCAAGTTACAAAACCTCATGCTCTTTCTGTCCCTCATATGTAGAAGGCAGAAACCTATACCATTGATGTAAGTTTTGGGGATAATTTGGGGAACTTTGTGTATGGATTATACAACGGTGTTTCTTTGGGATCTTCCCGATCTCTTTATTTCTTTGTTTTGCTTCATTATATTTGCTTCTTTTTCTGTTCTTTTAATGTTTAGTACTTCAAAACATTTGTATTTGGAAATATTCTCATTTTCTTCTCCTTTTGTGTTTATTTGAAGTTTAATAGATGAACACAACCTTTGTATACATACATATCTAATGGGCTGTAAAATTCTCCTCCCCCATTCTTCTAAAATTAAATTCCTCTCTGTCACTTGGAAACCCAATGGACAGGGGAAGTTGGGTCTTCCAAAGAAACTAGATTAGAGAGAACAAGACAGACAGCTGTATTCTCATCTTGCCGTTAGCCTCAAATATCATGCCTACAGCTTCAACTGGGAGGTGGCAGTATGGACATCAACATTGTGTTTCCTGGGGACTCCAGCTTCCACAGGTTCTGTGGAAGGGTCACACTTACAAAGTCATTGATAAAGTAGGGTATTGCCTACTCCTGTGTGCCGTGCTCATTTTATATTCAGGACTCTTTCAGCTTATCTCCAAATCTTAGTCTAGCACTTGAATTCTCTGTGAGGCAAACAAGTTGATGTCTATCCAAGACCGAATTTAATATTTTTATTTATTTATTTTTATGTGTGTGCCCTGTACTCACCTAACCCTTATTGAGCAGAGTTTGGAACAGCTTATGCACACGGAGCCCTCCACTTTTAGAATGGAATTCATTCTCCTTGGATTAAAGTGAGGGCAGAGGTATGACTTATTTTGATTATTTTTTATATCTCTGTATGTCTCTGGGTTTAGCACAAAGTCTGGTGCAGAAAAGAAGTAATATGTAGCTTCCGAGTTCAGTAAATGATTGGTTAAGTGGACGCTTATACATTGCCCATATAGGCTAAGTGGAGAAACTCTTGGCCTAACTTCTAAAAAATCTGTCATAGATTACATCCACTATAACTTTATGTAACACTACATTTTAATGGAAAATAACCAAGCCAGGACTTAGGTCAGATGGATAGTAGATATTTAATAAATAGTCATTCAATAAATGAAAAACTTCAGTCATAAGTTGGATTTGTACAACAAGTTATAAACCCAAAGTAGGGGAAATGAAGTGAGGTGTAGCAAATGTGCTGAGGAAGTTATCAAAGCAAAAATTGCATTGGACCAAGTTGGGCAGACAAGGAAGATTTTTGTCAAGGTTATTGCAATGGAGGAGAGAGGCCAGAAATCTGTCTGAACTTTGCTAAAATAAAGGGTGGGAAAGTTTTTAAACACTGGAATGATCTATTGGAGAAGGATGGGCAGACATTAGGGGGAAGTCATAAACCATCTGTTTGCTAATAGCTTTATCCAGAGTAAAAATAAGCTTCTCATATCCCTAAGAAAGTAGGTAGTTTTGCAACTTGGAGCAAGCAATATTCCCTTTGAAGTTAGGCTCCTCCTTCCTACAGAGACTGTGAAATAGAGGTGCTGTCTTCCTTGATGACTACATTTCAAAGAGATGGTCCCCATGTCCTTAAGAAAGATAGTTCTACGTTGTAAAACTGGGCAAGAGGCCTTCAAACATATTTACATCTCATAGGGAGGTTAGGGGCCTAGAGTCAGGAAGAAGCCTTTCTAAACTTTAGTTAAGCTGAAGGGAACATTAATGCCATTCTAGTCAAGGTCTCAGTTAACTCATGACCTGGTGGAGCTTGCCCTGTTTTGAGTGTCAATCCTGTTGGCTTTCAGACACAGCCCCTTTTTGTAGTCATTTGTAGCTCTGGCCACACCACTCACCCTTTCTAAGCATCCTTTAGCACAGGCAGAATAACAGTCACTGTTCCAGCTCCTTCACAGATCTGTTGTGAAGATCTAATCTCACCAGATCAGAACGTGCTTTGCAAATTAAGGTGTCTCCCTGCTGTACTGGGAGAATTATTCAATTTTCTTAAGGTTTGGGAACTCTGTGGTTGTATCTTAGACCTTTCAAGTGTATTTCAGCATCCTGAGAGCTTCCACCTCACCCTTTGCCTGTGCCACTCATGGATCAGAGAGGTCACCTTAAGATCTCCTCGTCCAGACTCATCATTTTATATGGGAAGACCAAGTTCTTTAATAAGGAAGGAGCTTGCCCTTGGCCATATCTAAGTCAGTGGCAGAACCTAGGACTCCTGACTCTGATCCTTACACTATAATTCGTAAAATATTCACTGAAAAACCAAGCCTTTTCCCTCAAGAGTGGCTCTGGATGCCCCCCTCTCCAGGGAGCCACCCTTACTCTGCGACTTCTATTTATATTACCCCCCCCACCCCCCAGCCCCCCACTCTTTGCCTGATTGCTGCCTCCACAGTGTTGAATGGTTTCTGTTGCCAGTTATCCAAGGTTGCCTTTTCCTGTCTCTGTGTCCTCTGGGGCCTTGGGCATCTAGAGATGGGGCAGACTGTCTGGCCACACAGAAATGGGATTGCCTTTCTGGGCTCTTTGTATACTGATCTCTGCTTATCTGCCATGGTTTTTCCCTTCATCTCACAGATAAGAGTGAAGATTTGATGATTTGGAGGCCCTGACGAAAGAACTGTAGCAATCTGGGCAGGGTGACCCCGAACTTGATCCCCACAGGCCCCTCAGGCTAATCCCTACCTCGTCTTTCCCAGCCCCCTTCTCAGGAGGTCAGGCAGTGAGGTTGCTGACGTTGGTGTGGGGGTGGGAGCAGGATTTTGAGCTTCCCTCTCTGTCAGCTGGTGTCTGTTTTCACGACAGATGGTGGGTGGTGACGTGGTTCTATTGTCCTCCCTTGCCTGCCCTGGAGGGAGATTTCCTTTGCCAGCAAACGTGTTATACTTCCAGAGGAAATAGCATCTGCCTCTGAGCACAGGTCCAGAAGGCATTGCTACTCTCTCCATTGCATCCTTTGGCCTGAAAGCAACTCTTTACTCCTTTAAATCCCAAAGAGTAACCTGTTGTTCTGTCAGTTGCAAGCCTCCAGCAAAGGACCGACCTTTTTAAAACTTCCAAAGCAGTCACTAAAGTTAGATGTGAGGACGAACATTTTCTATGTAAGGGTTTGTAGATACATGTAATTCAATGAACTCAAAAATTTGAAATCTGTTGGTAATGAAACCATGCTCCTCTTTTCAGACATCCTCTCTCCCCTGTCCTAATACTGTAATAATTTCTCCTAAGATTGTTCAGTAACATTTTTAATTTTAGCTAGTAGAAAATGGGAAATACTTTATGGATGGCTTTCAGAGAGCTCAGTGGTACTTCAATTTTAGCATGCCTCAGAATTGCTTCATATGCGCTTATGTCGGGGGTGGGGGGGGAGGATAGGAGAGCTTGTTAAGATTCAGGTTTTAAGGCTATATCAGCAGATTCTTGTTTAGTAGGCATGGCTATTCTGGAATATGCAATTTTTGGTAAGAACTCCAGTGATAATAAACTCAAAGTATTTCTGAGGGTTTCAGACTGAGGCTATTTACTTAGCAGACTAAAAATTATCTTGGGGGAGAATAAAATGGACTGAAGATTGGAAGCCTTGTTGCTAATGGAAGACTGAGGAAGGAGGGAAGGGTCATACAGTTAAAGGAGAGAAGAGAGGGAATTTTTGAATTGAAGAGCTCAACTACTTGTAAGAAAAGGAAGTCCTGGAGAGCTCCAGGTGAAGGATGAAGGGAAAGAATTTGGCAGTCCCCAAATAATGCGAGAAGACCCAGGATGCAGAGTCCCTTCGAAATAATACTCCTGAATTTTTCTTTGGATTAAACTAGAATCAGAAAGAAAACACTCACCTGGATTACGGAAGCTGTTGCACTTAGAGCCTAAAACTTGGAAGCCCACTTGAAGACCATGTAGTGCGAAGGGACTTATGATACCCTTGCTCATACACAACTATGGAATAACATTAATGTTAGTCATAATAAAAATTTATATTTTCAGCGTCGTATCATAACAGTTTGTTACTGTATCAAATAAATCCTAAATAGTTGTGGCTTAAACAAGATAGAAGTTTGTTTCTCACTTATCAAGTCTAGAAAGTGTGACCAGGAGTAGTTGGATAATTACCTAGTTTTCAGGGACTCAGGGTCCTTTTTCTTTGTTCTATCCTAAACATGCAGATTTTGTTCATCTCTAAGATGGTTGCTCTCACTTCCACCGTCGGTGTCATGTTTCAACCAGAAGAAAGGATAGTGATGGGGGGAAGGTGGGTGCCCACGAAGAGAGGAAAAGGTGGGCCCCTGGTTGCTCTTAAAGAGTGTGATCTGTAAATTACCATAAAACGATGATGGAACTTAGTCACACAGCCATTCATAGCTGTGAGGGATGCTGAGAAACCATATGCTCAGCCTCACCTTATATTGTAGGTAAAAGCAAAAAAAACAAGTGGATGAGTTTGAATGGTCTTTTCTACAAGCAGGTTACAGTTCCTAAAGCCCAACACATGAATCATATCATATTCTCAGTGTGAGACAAGTAATATGGTCAGTATTATTTCCCTTTTCAGATGAGAAAACTAGGCATTATGAGGCACAGATGGCCAACTTAGACTCTGAACTCTGGTCTTTTGATTACAAGTTTCCTACTTTTCCTACTTTTTGTACTATGTTGGGACGTTTTCCATTAAAACAATGTGAAGGTGGAACACTCCTGACCTTTCTGATTATATCCAGTAAGTAAATCCAACTCACGTCCCTCTAGACACCTTCTAATTTAGGCAACCTCCTTTTACTCTCCTCCCACCCTGCCCCATACTGACATCTCTCCAGACATGGTTGGAGAGAGATTTCTAGGTCTCTCATTTTGAGCTCAACAGCTGCCAGGAACCAGAGGCTATATTTTGTGGTTATTTTAATACAGGTTTTGGGAGCAGTCTCTCTGTTTAATCCTTGGCAGATAAACTCACAGTAGAGAGATTGGGAGTTATTTACGAAGACTTGCTGGCTGTAGGAGATTGGACAGTTGTTAATCTTTTCAGCTGAGGTTGAGGGAGCCCATTTTAATCAGAATTTGTACAGGAATAATCCTTTCTTTAAATTCTGTCCCAATCCCTCCAATAATTGCAATCAGGGCAATGTTCTTTGGAAGACAGTGTGTTAATATGGAGTTTAAAAGGATGAAACAGGCAGACTGAAACAGCCCCAGAAAAGGACTAGCAAGATTCTGAACAATGTTCCTGTATAACTTAAGTCTTCCACAAGTGAAGGGGTCTAACATTCTACCTGTGTCTAGGGAGGACTTATCTGAAGTTATCCCATATGTGACTTGGGAAATGAGAACAAAACAAAGACCATCAAGACCCTCCTGAAAATTTTACTCTAAGAAATAACATGTAAAAGAAGCAAAGAAGATGTTTTAAACAGTTTATTTATCTATTTTGAGAGAGAGAGAGAGCGCACGTTGGGGAGGGACACTGAGAGAGGGAGAGAGAGAGAATCCCAAGCAGGTTCTGCACTGCCAGCGTGGAGCCCAGTGCAGGGCTTGAATCCATGAACCGTGAAATCATGACCTGAGCCAGAGTTAGACACTTAACCAACTGAGCCACCCAGGCACCCCGCAAAGATGATTTTTAAACAGGTCAATAGAGGAGACTTCTTGTGATAGAACCACTGAGTAAATACATGAATATGTTTGTGTGGGGAAGAGGGTATCACTCAACTGTAAGACAAGACACCAAGTATGTTCATTTGGGATCTTTAAGAAACAAATGCCAAGATATGACTAAACAAAGCAAAAGATTCTGGGGGGATAGAAATGCCTATGATGGATAAAGGAGTGGGAACATGCGCAGGAAGGGAAATTTGTCACACCAGGGAAGGAGAGAGGAGGAAGTAGGATCTTTCAGGAAGAGACTCAGACTGTAGCACAGTCTAGGAAAGTTTTGGCCATGTCGGTGGTGAGTCCCTAAGCCAAAACAGTCTGTTGGAGGAGTCCTGCCTGGTGTAGGACCTGTGCTGTTACACAGCACAGTGGTTAAACTGGGAGCACCACAAACATGTGGCATGCACAATGGTGGAACTAGTGGGATGGAAACCAGAGCTGTTCATCGATTATGCTCCTTGCAGTAGCCTGTCTTGCAGAAGATCTCGGTAGTGCATTTTCATGGCCACCACACCTGGGTCCTCTGGTGTTTGACTTTGGGGAAATATCCTTCTTTATCTGTGCCTCTGTTTTCTCATGGCTGTGGCTAGATGATCTCTAGGCTCTGTGCATCTCTTTCAATCTCTGATTTTACAAAGCCTAAGTCTTTAATCCCTAAAGGGTGGATGTGTGTGTGTGTGTGTGTGTGTGTGTGTGTTGAGCAGGGGGTGTGAGGCGGGGAAAGATTCTAGGGGAGAGAAATGTGTTAGTAGCTGGGAGGAAAAACAGGCCATTCTGTCAGGTGCCTTCTTCCTGCTTCAGCTCTCCTCCTTTTCTGTTCTCTGTGCTCCAACCTGGGCTGACGGCTAGACTGGCCACAGCTTCAGCCTAATCTAATCTAATCTATCAGAGAGGTAATGAACTATAAAAGTGTGGATTCAATTACAATTAGAGGGGAGTTTTGTGTTGGCTGGAGTCTGGTGCTAGCCAGAGAATAGAAACTCGGGCTGGGTTGAAAGGCCCCATCTGTGCTAGCAAGGTCTGCCGTTAGGGGCCTGGTGAAACCTTATTGAACATGATACAGAAAGAACAGTACCCATATTAATTATTTTTGTCTTAAGGAAAAAAGTATTTGCAATATATATATGTATACATATATACATACATGTATATATACACATATGTATACATATATATATATTGCAAATACTTTTTTCCTTAAGACAAAAATAATTAATATGGGTACTGTATATATATATATATATATATATATATATATGTATATTTGTATCAGGACTGGGCCAAAGGGAAGATATTTTTCTTTGATTTTCTTACCCTCATTTCTTGGGTAGAGCCCAGGTGTCCCCAGAGTCCTTATGACTCTGACTTTTTCTTCTCAAAGACTCCTGCCTCCTTACCTCTCACCCTCCTCCCTTCTCTTCGTAAAGGGTACAGATTTGGTCAGTGGAGTAGCCTGTCCTTTGGATTTCAAGAAAGATAGTTCTATTGAGACCTCTACAAATTCTGCCAGAGTGCATCAGGGCTTTCATTCCTCTTTTATCCCTGTATTCCAAAATTGTACCAATCTTTCGAATTCTAGCTTTCTGGCACTTCCTAAGAATGCACCTTCACAAGGCTCAGAGAGATTGATTTGTTTTTCTCTCCTGAAGCTCCATTATACTTTGTAACTCTCCCAAGGAGATCTGTCATGTTTTGCCTTGCATTAGAGACATCTCCACACATAGTTTTACTAATTTTCCTTATCTTCTTTACTATGCTATAAGCTCTTTCACATCAGGGATTATCATCGTTATCATTATCATCATCATCATTATTATTATTACCCATCTCAATATTCTCTGCACTGAGCTCATCTTTAATTAGTATATAATAGTCACTAGAGACTTACTGAGGAGAATACATATATATTTGAGAAAGATTGCCTTCTCTGTTCTCTTTTTACTGTTACCCTTCTTCCTGCTTCTTTGCTTAATTTCCCTTTCCAAAGGGAACAATGAACAAGGCAGTTAAAAAACGAAGTGAATTTAAAAGAAACAAGCAAAATTAAAGTGAAATTTTAAAAGTGAAGGTTTTTTTTCTTTTTCCATGCCATTTGCTCTTTTCTTGCCCCTGACTCAATTATTCTTACCTGAGATGTTTAAAAAGTATAAGTCTGGGGATTCTCATAACAATATATGGCTTTCCTGAAATTCTATATGATCTTAGTTACAACTATCTTAATATTCATCCATCTGTATAGCAATGTGGTAACATTATATTTTTTTAATTTTTAACTTTCATTAAACAAGTAATGAAAGCATGCTTTACCCCAGCTCTGCCTCTCACCAGTAATATGATCTTGGGCCTTCAGGATTTCTCTGTGCCTCAGTTTCCTTATCTTTAAAACAAGTACTGGGGCGCCTGGTTGGCTCAGTCAGTTAAGCGTCCCATTACAGCTCAGGTCATGATCTCATAGTTTGTGACTTCAAGCCCCACGTCGGGCTCTGCACACTGACAGTGCAGAGCCTGCTTGGGATTCTCTCTCTCTACCCCTCCCCAGCTCGTGCTCATGCTCTCTCTCTCTCTCTAAATAAATAAATAAACGTTAAAAAACAAACAAACAAACAAACAAACAGGTATAACAGGGGCATCTGGCTGGCTCAGTCAGTAGAACATGTGACTTTTATTCTCAGGGTTGTGCGTTCAAGCCCCAAGTGTAAAGCCTACATAATAGACAGACAGACGGATAAATAGATATAATAATTTTATCTTCTTCAAAGTTCTTTTGTGATAATATTGTGTGGTAAAGCAAGTGCTATCTAAGTTTGCTACGCTTATTACAATTATTGTTAAAAATTATTTAAAACAGAGAAACATAATTTTAATTATGTTTAAATTAAGCATATAAGGGTCACTAATAATAATTCATTACCATGTGTCCAGATTTCTCTGGAGAAAAATTTTTTTGAGTGGCTAAAACTATTCTCTCTTCTTTCAGTGGGTATATCTGTGTCAGGGACTAAACCAAGAAGATTGTGATGATTTTTATAAAATATCACAAAGGAAAGCTGGACCCCTATTCTTGCCCAGGTTCTCACATTAGACGGATCTAACTGGAATTAAAGAACACTAGGATCATGTCGGGTGTAAGAACTCACGCTCTCTCTGTTAGGAAATGGGAACCATACACAGGAGGGCTTCTGCTTATTTTAAAATCAAGCAGATAACATGAAAATCAGATGCAAAATAAAACCCAGATTAGCATATAATCACATTAGCAGACTAATTGAGTCAGGAGCTCAGCACTTTGGGTAATAAGTTTGCATCCTTCAAAGGGAGAATAAGACAAAGTCCAAATTGTTTATCCATCCTTCTATTTCAATGCAGAGCAGAGGGTCCTGGGACCAGATGTGTTCAGGGTCCCATCCAGGCAGTTCGCACAGTATCACTTACTCTAGGGGACCTATAAGAGGGGATTAGGGGTCATAGACTGAGTGCAGCAGCCCCCTAAGGCCTGAGGGATTAGCATCTAATGCAGTCAGCTTTGTGGAAATCGGGCTCAGATGAGGATCTAACTTCCTTTATTTATTTTTGCTTTTCAAAAACTCTAAGAGTGACAGTTTCTTTTTCTTTCCATACAGTGATGTTTTCTCCCTCCTGAGAAGTGGGGGTGGGGGTGGGGACAAGCGTGTTGGATCTATAGGTATTTAACAGTTCTGAAATAAAACTTATTTTCCTTCTATCCACACTTCCTCTGTTCTTTCTGGGCTTTTGTTCCTTCTGTTCATTTTTCCTTTATCCATCCTCTCCTTCTAGATGCCTAACCCCAAATGTTTTCATTGGAACCGGTTCCTTTACTCTACTGAAGGTCTGAAAGGAAACCACAAAAGAAGTCCTACATTCTAGCATCCTCAATGTATTTGGAGCGGTTGTTAATGTTGCTACCTTCTCTTTCAGTCATTTAGAAGATACCTGTATAGTCCTTATATAGGGCAGGCATTGCTAAGCTCCCCTGCTTAAATCATTACAATATATTGGAGAACACTAGAATAAAATAGGCTGGAACTTAATGCAATCTTATGTCTAGACTGACTATAAGTTCATCTAGTTCAATTCTTTCGATTTTACTGACGAGTGACATGAATAGATGAGATACTTGGCAAGGAGCTCAAGGTCCCAGATCCAGCTATCAGGTAACAAAGCTGTACCCAGATTACTCACTTCCATAACTGTTTATTATATTCCCTATATACAATCAGTTCATTTTCCAGTTTCCCTCTGCTATTTTTTTTTTAACATCTCATAAAGTTGAGATGTAAAATACTTATAACTTACCTGTGGAAAATAGGTTTCATCTAAAAATGAAACATTCTGGGGGCACCTGGGTGGCTTAGTCGGTTAAGCTTCCAACTCTTGGTTTCCGCTCAGGTGGTGATCTGACAGTTTCGTGAATTTTAGCTCCGCTTGGTCTCTGTGCTGACAGTGCAGAGCTTGCTTGGGATTCTCTTTCTCTCTCTGTCTCTCTCTGCCCCTCCCCCACTCACGCTATCTCTGTCTCTCTCAAAATAAATAAACAAAAACTTAAAGAAAATAAAAATGGAACATTCTGTCCCCCTTTATTTCCTCGCTCAAATTGGCATTACACATTATTCGAGGGGGTCAGAAAGTTCTATGAAATAAACATACTTCCTACTCTTTTCTCAGAGGCAGAGGAAAAACACAACAGCAGAAAATATGGAACAGATTTCTTAGTAAATCTGTGAGCTAATGAGATGCATAGGAGTTCCAGATCAAGCTTTAGGGTCAGACCAGGGTTCTAATAGCACTTCTGATATTCGCTGCTTACGTGGCAGTGGGTGAGCTCTATACCTGAGCTTCAGTTTTCCTTACCTATAAATGCCCCTCAGAGTATGGTTTTGAGAAGAAATATGTAAAATGGCTGGCACATGGAAGGTGCCAACCAAATAGTCTGTAAGCAAATATATTTCTTCAGCTGTACTTTGTGGACCTGATAAAGGAGGAATTTAACAGGAGGACACAACACATTTTATGCTCCAAAGACATCTCGAATCTTGAGAAATGGTCGAAATAAAAAACTGAAGTCCACAGGGAGAATTCCATTTCCCCATTCCATATCTGTGAAGCGTGGAGGTTGCTGCAACTCTATTCTAACAAGTAATAAGCTAAAGAGACTGAAAAAGCAACTGCTCTTGGTGGGTTTGTCAGAAAGGGAAGGACACAAGGCAAGTCACAGCTTCCAACATTGGAGAGACAGACCGGAGAGTCCAGGTCGTTCCAGTTTACCAGAACAGATTCATGAGCAAAAACCACTGTGGGAACCAGTGCCGGGGTAGGGAAACCTGAACTCTAAATGACAAATGGCTGGGGGCCGGGTGTGGACAATTTTGATAGTTAAAAACTCCAGGAGGACCCAGCCATAGGGAGGGCCCCAACAATTTTGGGAGGTTTATCTCTAGGGGCCCACCCAGGTTCTCACAGTAAATCTCTGAGAAAAATGCCCTCAGGCTTCCAGCAGTGGGAGGGAAAAAAAACAATTCTGAAATACATCAGAGCCCTTCTGTTCTTTTTTTTTTTTTTTCTTAATGTTGAAATTATTTTGAGAGAGAGAGCGAGAGAGCACAAGTGTGCTAGAGGGGCAGGGAGAAGGAGACAGGTTTCATAGCAGGCTCCACAATGACAGCGGGGAAACAATGTGGGGTTTGAACTCAGGAACATGAGGTTATGACCTGAGGTGAAGTCAGATGCTTATCTGACGGAGCCACCCAGGCGCCCGGCTCTACTCTTAACAAGGCCTGCCCTCTGGAGAAACTAGTTAACCAGACCCTGGGGTGGGAAATGTCCCACTCCAGCCATCTCCAACTCTCCTGTCCCACCTGAGGGGGGAGAAATAAAAAACAACAACAACAACAACAAATAAACCCAAGAAACTCTTGTGAAGGTCACAGTGTGGGGCACAGGCTCACCAAAAGTCAGAGACCTAGTCACAGGACTATAGAATGCTTCCCCTCCGCCACACCTTACCACCCTCTCACTTCATGGAAGGCCTATTTACACCAGTTCCTAGACCCACGTCAGCATGTTCAGCTTTCAAGAAAAAAACCACAGGGCATGCCAAAAAGGCAAAAATCACAATTTGAAGAGATAGACAAGCATCAGAAGCAGACATGGTTCATTGTCAAGTTCATAGGCACTGTTTAAAAGTGTCACCAGACTCTAGTCTTGGGGTAAAAAGCACAAGATGTTGTTCAATCCTTCAAGGAGCAATGTCTTGTGCTTTTTATGTCTAGGGAGAGACAGAGATTGCATTGGCACAAAATATATGACATTTGCTAATATAAAAGCATCACCCCAGTATTACATGACACAGAGAAAGGAAGTTTATATAGAGAGAAGACAGAGACTGTTACATTTACGCTGTACCTTAGGGGTGAAAAAAAGTAGAAAGAAGCATGCTAGCAATGGGAATGAATGGCAAGGCAAAAGACAAGCTTGGAAGTTTTTGGAGTGTCCTGGGAATAAGGAATGTTCTAAGGGATCGGTGTGTAGTATTCGTGGTGGTGTGTTTGGTAGGGTTGGTTAAGGATGAGTTCAGGTAAACTACAACCAAGCGGTGCCTGCCTAAGATGTGGACTTGACCTGCTGGCCATAGTGATGAGGTTTTGGGGTTATGGAGGGGTTTGGAGCTGACGGCCAAGAAAGAATTCTTGAAGACGTCTTTGGTGCAAAAAGGTGATTTTATGAAAGCACGGGGATAGGATCCGTGGGCAGGAAGAGCTGCACTGGGGTTGTGAAGAATGGCTGGTTCTATACTATGGACTTGGGAGCGGTAAAGTCAAAAGGGAAGTCTCCAAAGAGATTTTCATATGCTGAAGACTCACAGATTACTGGAGGCCTAGCTATTGTCAGGCTAAGGTTGTTTATCCCCCTGGAAAAACATTAACATTAAGGTAGGGGGAGAGTGGGGTGTCTGGGTGGCTCAGTCCGTTAAGTGTCTGACTGCAGCTCAGGTCATGATCTCATGGCTTGCGAGTTCGAGCCCTGTGTTGGGCTCTGTGCTGACAGTTCAGAGCCTGGGGACTGCCTTGGATTCTGTGTCTTCCTCTCTCTCTACCTTGCGCTCACACACACTCTCTCTCTCTCTCAAAAATAAACATAAAAAAGAAAAAAAGACAGTAGGGAGTTCCTGGAGAAATGTTATACTCTGTATTTGTCAATGGGCTGCAGGTTATAAGGAAATTTAATTTTACTTGCCATTTCCTTCTTGCCTTTGTTCCCCACATCACTATGGAGGGAAGGGTGATGCTAGGGTTCCAGGAAACGGAGTCTATAGGTTTCTGGAGATCAGGCTATTGATAAGATTGCCTTCTTCTTGTAATTTACTAAGATATTTGTAAACTGATAGAGACTATCAGTTTAACCATTTGTTTTCTTTCCTTTCCTTTGTCCTTGGGCAGCAGCGAATAATGCCTGAGGAATGTCACACATACCCCACCTGGGGAGGGGTGGGGGGGTTAATGCTAGCTTGTGCTTGGCCCTCCACCTGCCTTATGGTCCCTCATCAATAGTGGGGAGGCATTGGAGTTTTTATGCAAAGAAGTGGCAAGATTCAATATCAGTGGCTGGTGTCCTGGCTCTAGGAATGGTTCGTTTTGGAGAAGTTGCTCTTAACAAACCAATGTATCCCAGAGGAATTTTTGTTCAGTCTTTTAGGGCAGTATATTTTCTCTGAATTGGGTTTAGAGTTGCGTAGATGATTAAGAGCCTCTTTTTAATAGATAGGGAGTAGGTCGGAGGCAAAGATGGCTCATAGATGTTCTGTCCCCAGACCTGGACTCCTCTCCTGTCCCTCTGCAGGCCCATGAGAAACTTTTTCAAGGTGCCAGTCTGGTATTCATAACCCATCTGTCAGATCCCAGTCGCAGTCCTGACTCTCATTAGAGCAGTGGGCAGCCCTTTCCAGGGTCACCTCCACCTCCCTCTCACTCAGCCTCTACACACAAACAATTGGGCCAGAGTCCCGTTGATTGTTTCCTATGGAAATCAGTCATGTGGAGCCCCAGGGGGAATAGCTCTGCTCCCATATTCATTTTCTTCCAGTGAGGACAGGAATTGGGGAGGGCACTTTCTAGCAGTTCACAGATGCCTGAGGGAGAATGGGGCAGGAAAACAGAGGAGGGACCAGGAGGCACTGAGAGTGGTTTCGGGTGATACAGGGTGGGGGAGCAGGCGACAGAACTGCTTGCTTGGGTCACAGACAATTCTGTCTGGGGACAACTTCGCAGTCCTCGGATCCTGAGAACTGAGAGAGGCAACTTCATATCTAACTATCCTAAATACTGGTATGTGAATTATATGAGGATATGAGAATGAAAGAAACACCTCATTTGTTTTACTATTAAGCCAGGAGTCCCATAAGCAAACCAAATGTCACCTAAGTTTGCAGGCCGTTTATTTAGCTTTGTGCTGCTGGACGGAGCTGGAGGACACACTTTTTTAAAAAAAAATTTTAATTGGTTAATTACTCAGTGATATTTGAAAAGCCAGAATGTTTGTGTTGTGCAGGTAAAACACCGGCAGGTTTCAGCATTGTTTTGAGACTTCCTCTGTTTGCTTCCAATATTCTCACATCACTTTCGAACTAAACTGAAATGATGTTGTAATTAGCCATCTGTATCTGTATCTATGTATATTCTGGACATCTTGTTATCTTTTCAAAATTTTTCTACATGTACCTTGCCCAGATCCCTCAATTTTCATTTTCTCAGTCCAGATTTTTGCAAGGAAAGTAAACACGCATTACTGTTTTTTGTTTTTTTTTAAGCCAAAATTGATGTATTTATTAGGGAGAATTTTGATAATATGAAATCAGGGACATTCCTGCTAATCTGAGACATTTGTGTAAACTTGAGACTGAGATAGGTCCAGGGCCCAGGTGTTCTCCCCAAGGGGCAATATGGGTGATGAGGGGTGTTGGGAGTTAGATCAGAGGGTGAGTGAATGGACAGACGTAGACAGCTGAGGTTTTTATTTGATTTGATGGTTTGATTTGATTTGAGGAACTTGACTCTTAGACGAAGAATAATCCTGTCCTTCTTTGAGTTTGACAAGTGTTTATTTTTTGACAGCACTTTACTAGAACATTTCCTTTTTTAGAAATGTTAAGGGATTCTCCATCTATATAATATGAATTTCAGTACCTTTGCACGTTCCAACCTTAGATATCTAGTCATATGTAACATTAAAGGGGTTTGATTCAATGATCTGTAACAGGTATTGATTGATTGATTGATTGATTGACAGTGTTACAGGTTCTAGAGTCCTTTCTAACCATTCATTACGGGCATCATTTATTATTGTCAGACAGAGACGAGTGTGTTGCTCACAGAACGTGTCCCATATGTATTTATTTAGTCATAAGCGAATATCTAGAATCTTCTTTGCTTTGTGAAGCTTCCTCTTTTTTCCCCGCTGGTCCTTCCCCAGTTACCACAAATCCTGCTGTGACTGCAGCATCCCATCCCTAGGCCTGGGCCACAGCTTGCTGGGACTCAGCTTTCCAGAGAGGGTTGCAGCCTTTGGGTGGGTGACAGATGGCTCAGCAGCAGCAACAGTCTGAGGAGAGAGTCACTGAGGGGAATCTGCGAAAGGTGTGTGGCAGGCCTTCCTCAGAGGTAGAAGAACAGACCCAAGGGGCGTATAAATACCAGGGATTTTACTGACAGGCATTTGCAAATTGGACTAAGGAAACAAGTGCAAGCTAAAAAGCTTCTTTCTTGGGCACAGACTTGTTTTCTGCTCTTGCTGCCATCCTCAGAGGCCTCTGTACAGGTTACTCGGTTGCTGCTGTCTCTTTCTGGTCAGCCTCCCTTTGTAATTTCAGACAAAGTCCTTTTCTGATTCAACAGGTTCTGGGAAGGGGTCAACACCTCCCTCAGCCCCAAGGCTAAGGCCCTAACCTGACACCTGAGCTCTGAACCGAGGGTTCTGACAGCTGAGCTTTCACGGACGGAAGGAGGGTAACGGGGCCACTGAGATCCGAACACCTGGGAGTCCAAGGCCATGAAGAGGCAGTGACCAGGGTGTGGACAGGACTGGGGTCTGCTATGATTTTTTTTTCCAAGCCTGCCTCCGGGCAAGTGATGAAATCTCAGGGCTTAATCACCATGCTGTTGAGTCTGTTCACTCACGTGCAGCCCTGGGGCTAGTCCCTCCCTCTGGGGCCATTAAGTCTGGAAATCCTCAAGCTTCTAAGCCTATTATACCAGCTCCTCAGGATTAGACTGGACATCCGCCTTGTGGCTGTGCAGGGAACAGCAGGGTGGAAGGACGTGTGCCTGATTCACCTTGTCTTTGAGAGGTTGGGAGAAAGAACAGGAAAGAATGGCACCAAGAGACCAGTCATCCATGTCACCGGTGAGGTGACCAAATCCACTGTCTTATGATGTGTTTAATTCAGGCAACCTCTTTTTTCTTCCCCCCAATTTTTTACTTAAGTTCTAGTTAGTTAGCATATAGTGTTAATATTGGGTTCAAGAGTAGACTTTATTTGAAATAAGGATAAAAATGGTGCATCCGTGTTTGATTTACTGGAATTATCCAGTAAAGTGGAGCTTTGGTGTGGGGGCTTCCCTAGAACAGTAAAAATGTCATCCAGGAGTCTTATTTGTGTATATGTTTGCTACCCTATTTCATGTGGTTCATCCTTAAATTCCTGTGGCTTAGCTCTGGGCCTCACGCATAGCAGTTCTGTGGTTTGCTGAACTGAACAGAGAGGTGGCAGGAGAGAGAAAAGAGGACAGGGAGACACATTGTGTTTCTTCTGGGTTCATCACACCACAACCCCCAAGTCCCATATAAAGGAGCCAAGGTAACTAATTTTACTGGTTTCCCTAACACAGGACTTTCATTGTTTTAGAAGGGAAGTCCTGCATTCTGGGAAACCCCTCAGGCCCAGGCAAGCCAGGAAGATTAGTCCCCAGACTGTGTTTAACCCAAAGGAGAATCTGATTGTAGAGTCTACTTCAAGGTTTATCTATTTCTATAGCCTACTATTACTTTAGCATGAGCAACCAGCATTCATTTTAAAGTGTAAGAAAATTAGGTTGGGCCCCCAAATGACAAAGCCTAATTAATTCCAGAATCTCTGCCATTTTGCTGTGGGAGGGGTTATGAAATGGGAAGGACCAGAGAAGACATCAGTAGGTCAGGGAGGGCTGGGCCTGGAGAAGGAGCATGAGGACCCAGAGAAGACTGCTTGCTGCTCAGTATCATTTTTCTTAGCTTTGGGGTAGAAAAAGGACGAGATTCAGGCTTCATGCTGTTAGGAGCATGCCCCAGGAGCTGGAAGGTAAGGGTTCTGACCCCGCTTTTGTAACTAACCGCTTGTTTGTGAATAAACGCCTTAATTTTTCAGAAATTTGTTTTCCTCTTTGGAAGGTGGAGGGAAAAGTGTGCCAAATTGTTCCTCAAGCTCTTTCTAACACGTATGATTGACTGAGAACATCTCTCTCAGTGTTTTCTTTCTGACCAGGGACAAGTCGAAGCCTAGGCGGTGCTAGCGTGGGAATGTGCTGCCATCTCGTGGTCGTTTGGGGTGTGTGCATGCACTAGTTTGCAAAATTTCTCCTTTCAGGCTGTATTTTAATACTGTTCTCAAAGGAATACAGATATTTGCTTAACATTTAAAAATTTCAGGATTATCTACACTTGAGCTTCTTTCTACTGATTGTAAGTGAACATACACCACATCTATAGACACTTTTTTTAAAAAAATAACAATGATAAATCCATTTCATGAACTTAGGAGATTTAAAGCCAGTTATTTCTTAAACACTAAATGCACACTATTTGTATAACATACATAAGCCATTTTTCCTGACCGGTTTTTAGAGAATATGTTGTTCCATACCACTTACACATTTTCCATTATACAGACAGCTTCTCCAGCACACCACCTTACTGCTAGTAAGCAGCTTATCGATATTCACTATACAAACAATAATGAACAGAATTAACATATATTGAGTACCTTTTATGTGATGGGCACTTATTTAGGTGCAGTGCAAATACTGCTTTAGAAATATGGGTACTACAGTATATATTCTAAGCACTTTAAAAATATATTTAGAAATAGATGTACTCATATCTGTTTTACCTCATATCTTTCCTCTTCAACATCAAATAAAGCTGAAGTGGGCCTCTGGAAAAGACAGAACTGTGTAGCTGCCCTTCCAAGTTTGGGTCTTGGTCCTTGGAGTCCCAACGGCCCCATTCAGAGGAAAAGACACTGCTGGTGTTTTGCTCTGTATAAAGTCACCAGGTCTTAAAAAGCCCTGCCGGTTGAGCAAAATTGGCTATGTTCAATCAATAACAATTGTTTGATTTGTGTGGGGAGGTTTTTGGGTTAGGAAGGGGCTCTGTCCACTTAATGGTTCATCCAGGAATGTGGTGAAATTACTCCTCCAAACTGCAACACAAAGAAGTAAGTGGTAAACTAGAGTGTGAGATTAGGTCAACAGGCAAAATTTGGGATTGGCTGATGTCACTTTATTCTGACTGGTATCACATGTGGAATAAGAGCTAGTGAGAGAGGAAAAAGCGAGTTTCATGTGTCATTCAACAACCAGGGAGTCAAGACAAAGACAGCCCATTCTCGTGAGTTTTGCTAAGACAACCTTTCATCATTTTGCTTAATTCCTAAAACAACCGAAACACTTCAACGTTATGGAAAGTACTGAAAATAGTGTAATATATGACATCTACCAACTACCTCCATTTAGCAGATTTAACTTGGTCCATATTTGCTCCAGAACTCTCAGTTTTCAATTAAAAAAAAAAATTGATACATCACTAAAATCTCATACCTCTGTCATTTTATACTCTCTTCTCCTGCTATTTATGTTTAGATCCACAGATAATACATAATATACTTAGTATGATTAACAGTTTCTGAAAATTATGTCCTTCCATATATATTATTTAATTTCTTTTCATCATTCATCATTATGTCTGCAAGATGTACACATCCTAATATACAAAAATAGAAGTATATGCACATATATTTATTCATTAAAAGAAACTCTAACATATAGATCAATACACCACTTATCCAATATCATATTGCTTAGAATTTTGTTTTCATTTTTTTAATTAAAAATGGAAATATGTTGGGGTGCCTGGGTGGGTCAGTCGGTTAAGTGTCTGACTCTTGGTTTTGGCTCAGGTCACGATCTCAAGGTTTGTGGGATGGAGCTCCATGGTAGGCTCTCTGTTGGTGGTGCAGAGCCCGCTTGGGATTCTCTCTCTCACTCCCTCTCTCTCTCTCTCTTTCTCTCTGTTCTTCCTCCCACTTGAAATAAATACACAAACATTAAAAAAATGGAAATATGTTCATGTATAAGTCTGTTGTGCACATGCCTGAGAACTTACTTGGGGTGTGTGCCAAGAAATGGAATTGCTGGGTCATGCAACATGTGTTTTTCTACTTTCTTAGGTATTCATAAATTGCCCCCTGAGTAGGTTATGCCAGTTTATACTTCAAGAATGTTCATTTTTCTTTATTCTCATTTGCCAGTTGGATGGGTGTGGAAAAAGTAAGGATTTTAATATCTACCTGATTATTAGTGGTATTGAGTGCAATTTAAAAATTTCATTTATGCTTCCTTTTATACAAATTGCCTGTTATCCTAACTTGCTTATCCATTTACTTGTTTTTTTCTTACAAATTTATTTGAAACAATGATGTATTGCGGATATTATTCCTTTGAGGATTTTGGTCACTGCATGCATTTTCTCTCAGCCTGTGGTTTATTTTTTAAATATTGTTTATGGTCTATTTTGTCATACAGGTTTTTTAAAAAAATGTAAATACAGTCAAATTTATTCACCCAGTATAGCCTTAAAGATAGAAACCTAAATCTGACTTTTTTTTTTTTAACGTTTATTTATTTTTGAGACAGAGAGAGACAGAGCATGAACGGGGGAGAGACAGAGAGAGAGGGAGACACAGAATCGGAAGCAGGAAGCAGGCTCCAGGCTCCGAGCCATCAGCCCAGAGCCCGACGCGGGACTCGAACTCACGGACCGCGAGATCGTGACCTGAGCTGAAGTCAGACGCTTAACCGACTGAGCCACCCAGGCGCCCCTGACTTTTTTTTTTTTAAATTTTATTTACTTATTGATTTATTCCGGGACAGAGAGGGGCAGAGAAAGAGAGGGAGAGAGGATCCTATGTGGGGCTCAAACTCGTGAACTGTGAGATCGTGAACCGTGAGCTGAAATCAAGAGTTGAATGCTTAATCAACTGAGCCACCCAGGTGCCCCTTGACTTTGAAAGCACATTTACTAAGTAAAAGAACTCATGGTTAGAGATTTCTGAAGTAAAAATCAAATTCTTCCTTCTTTCTGGCTGGGCTTTAAGAAGATCCTTTTAACATGTAAATATCTCCAGGTTTTGTTTTTTTTTTTTTAAACTAAGAAGAATTTGGCTGTGGTTCAGTCAGTAGAAAAAAGAGGTGTCTGCAGGCTTTCTCTGATGAGGCTAGAAAACAGAACCCTCAACAGGCAGCTCTTGACTTGTTTAGGATTCCAGATCAACATTCCAGGTCCACAAGCTAAGAATTGCTTATTAATATTCCTTTAATTTTTTTTTTTTTTAAAGAAAAACAGGATAAAGTTTTGAGTAGACCTGAGCCTTAAGATGTGTGTGTGTGTGTGTGTGTGTGTGTGTGAGAAAGATCGAGAGAGAGAGAGAGAGAGAGAGAGAGAGAGAGAGTTTCAGGTCTTATATGGATGCCCCCAATTTAATGATACTGTCACTTATTTGGAGTAGAGTATACCCATTTGGCAACCTCACTGATTGGTTCCAATTTTGACTTTGTTAGCATTTCAATTACTTCTAAGCAGTGTTGCTTTTATTAGATACATGCTCAGATCATTTTTTCCTCTTTCTTTTCAGTCATATGTGCTGAATCAAATACAAAGTATTTGGCAGCAAGGAATTAAAGCCTTGCTGAGAGGAGCTGCAAACTTAAGGGGTCTGTTTCATATATTAAGGTTGCTGGAGATACCTTGACTCTAGGGTGGGTTCAGTGGTCCAAGAAACTCATCAAGGACACAGGTTTTCCTTACCTTCTGTTCTGCCATCATCAGCAGGTCAGTCATGCCATGTATTGTCACATGATGGTTGCCATAGTTCTAGGTATCAATTTATTATTTTGGCTAAAGGAAGATATTGTTAACTCTCTATCATGTAGGCCTTTAAAAAACAGGTGGTTATTATAATAAAAATTTCTAAATACACAGACAATAATAAAATAGAAAAATAGTAAACTCCACATCTATATACTCAGCACCTTAATGTAGGTCAATATTCCAATTCCTTTTATGCCTAAACAGATTATGAATAATTCATTATGTCACTTAACCTTCTTATAATAAAAATCCCCTATTTCCCAAAATAGGTAATTATGAGTGGCTTGTTGAAACCATGAGTAAATTAAGGAACACTCATTGTATTTGGTTGTATGTCAGTGGTTTAAAAATCGAGAACAATCGAGCCCTTTTTTTTCATGAGTTTGATTTGTTGTAGAGGCCAGGCTCATTTTTGTGTAAAATGACCCATTGTGGATTTGTCTTAATGTTTCATTGGGGCGATAGTTAACTTTTCCTCAACTTTTTGTATTTCTTGCAAACTGGAGATTAGATCTAAAGTCTCCATTCAATTTATATCTTTTTGGAAATAATACTTCAGAGATGTATTTTTGTTACATCATATTACAGATATATCCTGTTAGATCATACCTCACTAGTAATGCAAAATTTTACCATTGGATTTAGGTGAGTTTGGCTGATCTTGCCATTGTGAAATTACGTGGAGTCCCCCCCCCCACTCCCATTTAAAACAGCAAATAATTTACATATGATTCTCTGATACCGTGGGAATACCTACTTCTATTTCATTCTTTCAGCTAATGGCTTTAGCATACACTGATGATGATTCTTGTTGAGCAAGTTATTTCCTCAACATCCTCTAAATTTATTAGCTGGCATTTTCTTGGTAGGACAGTTTATTTTTGCTGAAATAGAGTTCTTATCAGAAAGACAAGAAAAATGTTTAATGCCTTTTCCTTTAATTGTTAATTTTCAGCATAGTAATCGATATGACATATGCCTCTCTATGAAAACTAGAAAAACTTTTCCAACAATAGTGTCAATTTCCTTTTTCTGTCTTATTGCACAGAGTTGTCTCACATGCTCAGATGTAAACTAGTCATTGTCAAGTGAAATTAAATAATCACAATTGGTTTAAAATAATGAAATTTTTATCTTATGAAATCACCTCTAGATGGCTGGATGTGCGAGACCCCATAAAGTAAAAGTGTCCCTCCAATAACTGGAAAAAAAAAGGAGGAAGGATAAGAATAGCTGGCAAGTGGGTAACCAGAGGAGTGTGCTAAGTAGTTTTGGCAGAACGAGGGTGGGCAGACCACTTTAATTTTAATTAATTCCCAGGCTAATCATTTGTGAATTTTTAAATTAAAAAAAAAAAGGAAAACCTCCTTCTCTTATTTTGATAGGTTTCTGTTAAGATGGTTATGATATTCCTTAACATTCACATCCTCCTTTTGAATTGCTTATTTTCTGCATCTGGTAACATATATATTTTTGAGGTTTAAGTGGTAGTATCAGTCGTAGTATAATAAATCCTCACTCAGTTGTAATTTGGCATAGGGGGATTATTTACCAAGGGATATTTTCTAGGGTTATTAGTTAAAGTAGGATAACTTTGACTTAGTAATTGCGAAATGACAATCTACTGGACATCCAATATTGAGTCTTATGAGACAGATTATTTAATAGATCTTTTTTTGTTCAGTATTCCTTATATAGATGAATTAATTTATTTTTTCCTCCTCTTTCTTATCTTCACTTGAGCTATTCTGGAACCTGTTTCTATTCATACCTAAAAATGCTGAAATGGTAAGGTGTTTGATTATGCCTTTTTTTTTTAGTTCAAAAAAATTTTTTTTTTAATTTTAGAGAGAGAGAGAGCACGAGCTGGGGAGAGGGGCAGAGGGAGAGAGAAAAAGAATCATAAACAAGTTCCACGTCCAGTGCAAAGCCCAGTGTGGGGCTCAATCCCACTACCCTGGAATCATGACCTGAGTCGAAATCAAGATATAGACGCTCAACCAAATGAGGTACCCAGATAGTTCAAAAATAATTTAATGCTAACATATTAAAAGGCTATTTCCAATGGCTTATGTGAACAATATATTGATAGACTAAAACACCTTGTATATGTCATGGTTGGATAACTGTGGTTCTGTTTTTTAGTTAGTGGTTTTATACTGAAAATTAATATAAAATAACAACATTGGTAGTGACAAAAAAAATATCACCAAATCTGGATGTGCTTACATGGTAGCAAGACAAAAGGATTAAAAAAATTACTTTAGAATTAATTAATTTAAATTTCATTAAAAAATAAATACTAATCCCACATAACTTGAATGTAATAAATCCCACTGGGAAGGTTCTTGGCTTGTTTGTTAGGGATACCTTCATTGTGAATGTAGTGTGGATTACTTCTATTAAACTTCTTAAACAATGCTCTGATTTGTGGGCCATAATATTATATATATATTTTCTTCAGTAATGAGTTCTTCAGCTAAGATTTCTTTAGGATCTTTTTGATATGTATAATAATCCTCAACTGAAAAAATGAAAAAGAGGTTTTTTTTAATTTTATTTTTTATTTTTTAAAATTTTTATCCAAATTAGTTAGCATATAGTGAAACAACGATTTCAGGAGTAGATTCCTTACTGCCCCTTACCCATTTAGCCCATCCCCCCTCCCAAAACCCCTCCCATAACACTCAGTTTGTTCTCCATATTTATGAGTCTCTTCTGTTTTGTCCCCCTCCCTGTTTTTATATTATTTTTGTTTCCCTTCCCTTATGTTCATCTGTTTTGTCTCTTAAAGTCCTCATATGAGTGAAGTCATATGATTTTTGTCTTTCTCTGACTGACTAATTTCACTTAGCATAATACCCTCCAGTTCCATCCACGTAGTTGCAAATGGCTATATTTCATTTTTTTTGATTGCCAGTAATACTCCATAGTGTGAGTATATATATATATATATATATATATATATACACACCACATTTTCTTTATCCACTCATCCATCGATGGACATTTGGGCTCTTTCCATACTTTGGCTATTGTGGACAGTGCTGCTATAAACATGGGGGTGCATGTGTCCCTTTGAAACAGCACACTTGTATCCCTTGGATAAATGCTTAGTAGTGCAATTGCTGGGTCATAGGGTAGTTTTATTTTTAGTTTTTTGAGGAATCTCCATACTGTTTTCCAGAGTGGCTGCTTCAGCTTTTGGTCAAGATAAAGTAACAAGAGCCTCTCACCTGAAACAGCCAAAATACTCAGACAAAATCTTTGAAACAGTACTTTTTAATAATAAGGCAGCAGAATGGTCCCTGAGACCAACAAAGGGAATTTAACAAGATTGCCCCTGGCTTAATGGCTTGAGAGAGCTCTAACTTGTGGTACAGTAAGAAGAAATTGAAGCAGGGCCTGGTGGGTTCACTGAGTTAAAGATAGAGCTGAGAGGTCAGATAAACTGAACTCAGAGTTTGTAGGACAGAGTACTGGAAAGATGGGAGTAGCACAAAGAGAGATTCTCCAGATACCTGCAGATGGTTTCCTTCTAATGATCAGCAAAATATTAATTAGCATATGCATGTGGAAAAAATATCCAGAAGGGTTTATGGAAACAGTACTCAACCTTAAACAGTGCTGGCATAGTGCCTATTCTCATCAGACCTCACAGTTAATGGAACATAGGATACTCAGGAAGGGCCACACCTGGGTGGCTCAGTCAGTTGAGTCTGACTCTTGATTTCTGCTAAGGTCATGATCTCACAGTTTATGAGATTGAGCCCTGTGTGGGGCTCTGTGCTCACAGCACAGAGCCTGCTTAGGATTCTCTTTCCCCCTCTCTCTCTGCTCCTCCTCTGCTTGTGTTTTCTCCCCCCTCCCCTAAAAATAAATAAATAAGCTTAAAAAGAAAAGAATACCCAGAGAGGTCTTCATTCAGTAGTGAAGAATAGTTAGCCCTAGACTGAACACGGCTTTGATCCTGTCAACCAAATCACAAAAGCAAGACCCAACTTAAATACATCCTAGAAAAAAGCTCAAGAATATTTATAGTAATACAAATATATCCAGCATCAAGTAAGAAATAATAAGATATACAAAGAAACAGGAAACATGACCCATAATGAGAATAATCTGTCAATGAAAACTTATCCAGAACTAAGATAGATGTTGCAATTAGTAGACGAAGACATTGCGATTATAATTGAATTCTGTATGTTGTATAAGTTACAGAGAACATGGAAGGTTTTTAAAAGACCCAAATCAAACTTCTAAAGATAAAAACTACAATGTCTGTGATGAAAAATAGACTGGATGAGATTAACAACATATTATATATGTTAGAAGAAAGATTAGTGAATTTAAAAACATAGCAATAAAAGCTATACACAAGGAGAAAATAAGTAAAAAATTTCTTTTAATGTTTATTTATTTTTGAGAGAGAGAAAGAACATGAGTTGGGGAGGGACAGAGACAGAGAGGGAGACACAGAATCTGAAACAGGCTCCAGGCTCTGAGCTGTCAGTAGAGTTTGACATGGGGCTCGAACTCGAGAAGAGTGAGATCATGACCTGAGCTGAAGTTGGATGCTTAACTGACTGAACCACCCAGACACCCCGAGAAAATAATATTTAAAATGAAAGGGTCATCAGTAATATGAAGGACAACTTTAAGTGCTCTAAGATACATGTAATTTGAGTCCCAGAGAGAAGATGAGGGGTGAGAAAAAGATTTAAGAAATTGAGTCTTAGAATTGTGCAAATTTGGTGAAAATTAGAAACCCACACATCTAACATTTCCAACAAGCTCCAAGCAAACATGAAGAAACTTACACTGAGACATATCATGGTCATTATTATTCACCACCAATGATAGAAAATCTTAAAAGTGGAAAGAAAAAGAACCCATATTACAAACAGAGGCACAAACATAAGAATGATGGTGGATTTCTTATAGGAAGCAATGCAAGTGAGAATACAGTGGAGAAAAGTCTTTAAAGTGCCAAATGGAAATCCTGTCAACCTAAAATTCTATATCCAGTGAAAATTTCTTTCAATAAATGAAGGTGAAATAAAGACATTTACAAACACGCAACTGCCAAAAGACTTCACCACCGGCAGATCCACACAACAAGATATGCTAAAGGAAATCCTTTGGACAAAAGGAATAATGATACCAGAGAGAAATATGGATCTACATAAAAGGATAAAAAGCCACAGGAATTATATTGGTAATGTAATAGGAGTTACATTGGTCAATACGTAATCATTTTCTTATTACTTAAATATCTTTTAAAAATAATTGTTTAAACAAAAAGTTTATATTGTATGGCCAAATTTATAACATGCATAAGAAAAATGTATGACTAAGAGGAGAGAAATAAAAGTAGATTATATAAAGTTGTTTTAATATACATGGACTGGTATAGTATTACTTGAAAGTAAGCTGCGGTAAATTTATAATGTATAGTGTAAATCTGAAAGCAACCACTAACATAACAAAACAAAAAAGTTATAGTTAATAAGGAAACAAAGGAGAAAAATTAATAAAATACTCAATCCAAAATAAAGCAAAAAAGTATGGAACAAAGGACAAACAGGACAAGTAGAACACAAATAGCAAGATGATTGACTTCCCAAATAGTGACATGAGAACAACATCTAGCTAGCAAAACCAAATCTTGTGACTAATTTTATGATAAATTTGGATGACAAAGTATGACTGTTATTCTTAAAGAACAAGAAGGTGGAAAAAAAACATCAATAACTTCAGGACCTGAATATTATTGGCCTCTGTGTGGGAAAAAACAAATGAAAAAATGGAATTTCTAATAGGCACAAGAATAGGAAAACTTAAAATATCCCTCAGATCGCATTGAAGTGTGAGAAGTTTCCCCCAACCTAATAAGAAGCATATGCCAGGGACCTGTGTTAAGGCCTTTGAAAAGAACCAGTGGTACTCCATTTCAGAACAGAGCTCCTACGTTGAAAATATCCCAGTTCTTCACCCCTCCCTTTGCCCATGCTCTGTGCTATGTAATTATGTGTTCTCCCACTCAGGCAAGGCTGCTCTGTCCCATGCCTTGATTCAGCCATATCATTCACTTTGGCCAATAGGATTATTACACTGAAAAAGTACTGGTGCATTTCTGCTTTCACTATTCTCTCTCAAACATCACAACAAGACATATCCAAGATTGCCTCCTGGAAAAAGGACACAATACAGAGAAGAGACAAGCTGCCTGAGTCATCCCAGCTGAGGCCATCCTCAACTGGCCGACAGTTGAGGCTTCATGGCCAGGATCAGCAGAATTGCCTAGTTGATGACCCCAGTCACCTGAGGTTATATAACACTAAAATTTGTGTTTCCCTTTTATACCTTATTTTTGCAATAGCTAGCTGGCAAGTATGCTAAAGAAAATGTTATTTAAACATTTTATCTTGGGCATTATATTCTGTCTTTGGTCACTGAAATTCAGTGTAAGGTATACTAAGGATGGGTACAGTTCTACGTGTTTATTTCCTTAAAGCTCATTTCTTTTTCATTACTTCTTGTATTTCATTGAAACAAGTACATTCTTATATCTGGATCCACAAACTTGTAGTCTAGCTAGAACTAAGTTTTATTCCACCAGAGATAACAAGGCCTTGAGATAATAATTGTCATTTATATTCAAATAGTTGGGCTTCTTAGTAGACTGATACTTATTAATTTTAATTATGAATACACTGGTAACATTGTAATATAATCTATGTATAATGTGCAAAATAAAAATCATCTAGCAGAGAGTAAGCTACAACAAGAAAAAAGAGACAATATAAGACATTGCACTGTCATGTAAGAGCATCAGTACATGTGACTCTAGAAGGCAGAAATTGAATTCAGGAATGGAAATTATGTAAAATATGTTATGTCAACCTTAAAACAAGTTTTCCAAATAAGAAGTCCTGTCCAAAAAGACCCAGAGATGATTCAAGGTGAATAAAGTTCATTCACTTTGTCTCTTCTACATGGTCCTCATGGGATGGATCTGGAGCCTGCCATTATTATTATCCCATAATTGACTTAATTTTAGCCTCCCTCAGAGGAACTCTTTCAACCCAATACATGTAATAATGACCTGAAATGGTTGCAGTAGAGTTAACTAAGGGCACCATGACTCTTCCTGCTGTGTTCCCCAAGCCATCAGGGACTGCACTATTCACTGCTGATTCTGTCTTTGCCCTACTTAAATTCCCATTTGCTGTCGTCGCCCTCGTTCTGAGGCCTGTGAGATACCCTCCCCCCCCCCCTTACAGAAGAGGCATCTCACACAGGGCAGCTCTACAGTCTCAGTTGAATTTTCTTTTCAGTTTCGATAAAGAAGCATTCACAGGTTTGGAAGAGGCTTCACTGGACCACCTCTTCCATTCTCTTGTCTCTACAAAGGTACACAATTACAGGGGATTTTTCAGGTAGAAACACTGCTAACGGAGGTAGAAAGATACTCTTAATGGAAGAATGGGGTATTATTCATCTATGAGCAGAGCTTATTTCTATAGAATAAGGTTATGTATTTTAAAACAAGGTTTTTATAGTTTGTGCGAAATTTTAATTTTGAAAAGGCTTAGTTTTGACATAGTCTTTAATTTTCCTTTGTTTAGCTTCATAAATTGTTTGGCATTTCTAGAATTAAACACAGTAACTTTTGCATCCTTGCATCTATCATTAGCAAATTGCTCAAGAAAAGTAAAGAAAGGAATATTCAGGTAAAAGATGAGATAAATTTATGTTTATTTCAGTCAAATAATTAGTCATTTATGAGTATATCTGTGTGCCTTCGTGCATAAAAATTATTCTATGATTGGTAAGATATACTTGTTACAAATTATTTTTAAAAGTTGGTAAGCCCCTCTTGGGAAGCAAAAATAATTATAAAAACGGGGGGGGGGGCGCCTGGGTGGCTCAGTTGGTTAAGCGTCCGATTTCAGCTCAGGTCACGATCTCGCGGTCCGTGAGTTCGAGCCCCGAGTCGGGCTCTGGGCTGATGGCTCAGAGCCTGGAGCCTGCTTCCGATTCTGTGTCTCCCTCTCTCTCTGCCCCTCCCCCGTTCATGCTCTGTGTCTCTCTGTCTCAAAAATGAATAAAAAAAAAATTAAAAAAAAATTAAAAAAACAAAACAAAACAGGGAGGGGGACAGAACATGAGACTCATAAATATAGAGAACAGAGGGTTGCTGGAAGGGTTGTGGGAGGGGGGATAGGCTAAATGGGTAAGGGGCTTATAGAATCTACCCTTGAAATCATTGTTGCACTAACTTGGATGTAAATTCGAAAAAATAAATAAATTATAGAAAGTAAAAAAAAAAAAAATACAGAGCTCAGGGGTATACCTCAGACTAATTAAATCAAGACTTCTGTTGTTGAGTCCTGGGCATCAGAAAATTTTAAAGCTGCAGATGATTCTAATGCCCAGACTTGGCTGAAACCTGTTAGCCTAGATGCAGGGGTGGGAATGGCAGCATGCAAGTTCATTCATTCATTCTTCTTCCCTGAGATGGGCTCCTGCCAGTCACTGGACCAAGTGCAGGTGATAGAAGGAGCTGTGCTCTCTGCCTTCCCTGGCTTCCAGAAGCCCACGATCTGCTCCCAGAGCCTTGAGGCCCGGCCTCTGAGAACAAGGCTGTGAGGGCAGGGGCTGGGGATGGCATCTAGGACAGGGATGCCCAGGTTTTAGGTACTCACAGTTGTGAAAACATAAAAAGTATGGGAACTGATGATATTGGTTGGCCAGCTTTAAAAAAAAAAAATAAATAAATAAATAGGAAAAAAAAGTTGGTATGCACCTCAAAAAGATCATATCCCTTTTCCTGGAGGGCAATTCATAACATACTGGTTATTTCATAATAAAAAGGTAGGCAAAGAAGAAAATGCAAGGCACTTGTACCTTGGGAAGAAAGACCTTTCTGGTACTTGTGTATTCCTGTACTTTGGTTGGCATACCATAGGGGGTCCACAGTGTTCAGTGACTTAATGAACGATTGGATGGATCCACATTACTCTTGAAAAAAATAACAATCTCAAAACAATGATTTCCTGCCACTGCATACTGGCTGGTACAGTTTCAGGCAATATAATAGAATTTGGTTAATAATAATGGGAATTATAAATAAAACAAAAAAAATTCTGCTAAAATACTGCCAGATATCCAGTTGTATGATTGAGTTTGGTAGCTTTGACAAGGACTTCTTACTTTCTCTAAAATCTAAAATCTTTCTTCTCTGCCTTTACTCACTTACAAATGATGTCTGATGCCTGAAATTCCACTGTTAAATCTTTTTTTAAAACATTTTTTTAAAGTTTATTTTATTTATTTTGAGAAAGAGCGAGAGAGGGAGAACCATGGGGCCTGAGCTCACAAACTGAGAAATCATGAGCTAAGCCGATATCAAGAGTTGGATGCTTACCCAACTGAGCCACCAAGGTGCCCCTCACTGTGAAATCCTTATTCTTTTAAACCTAGTTTTACAACGATGTTTAAGTGCAAATGTCCTTATACAGGTCAACATGGGCACTTCATGCTTTTCTCAAAAATAAATTTAATTAAGATTATTTCAGTGGATTTCGGTTTGCCCTTGGAGCAATAGGGTAAGGAAGAGGCCTCAGGATATGATTATGGAGCTTTTGCCAGTTTTTTTCCTCATGTACACTAAGTTGCTAACATTTTGAGAAGGTTGGTATCTGGTGGAGAGGAGAAAGATGGGCTGAGAGCGGTAGGAGCTGAGGGGCAAGGGCAGAGGATTGAAGACAGACAGTCACATGCCTGATGGAGACTGAGAGCAGAACATGGTGACAATGTCCACATGTGCCAAATCAAAAAATGAATACTTTTTAGATCATTTGGCACTTTTGATAAGCCACATGAACTGTCCCCTCAGTTGGGTGGTTTAAATCACAATTGATTTTAAAGTCTGAATAAAATAAATAGCTGTGTCACTTTATTGGAGAAAACAGAGACTTTCCGAAGTTATAGGACAGACAAATCAGACTATTTCTAACTGTGTGACAGGTTCAAAATAATTGTCTTAGAAATTTTAATATGTTCATGGATCTCATTCTAAATGGAGACATCATAAAATTACTTCTCCAAAGTTTTAGTCAATACATTGTTTTGAAATTTCTTTTCTTTTCTTTTCTTTTTTTTTCATTTGCGCAGATGTTTAAAATTAAATTGGCTTCTTGACAGATTTGTACAGAGGTATGTAGAATCCATGGATCTTTCCTCCTGGTGGCATGTCTGAGCTTTGTCCACTTCAAGAAGGTGATGATGCATTCTATTTTCCAAGGTTTTTATTTTGGATACCAAACTAAATATCTTGGGGGTAACCTCTTTTTAACTCTCACAAACTATTTAAATATTAATCTCTGTTTGGGTCTAATGTCTATTCATGAAGTTTTAATTAATTAATTAATTAAGTTATTCAATGTTTATTTTTGAGAGAGAGTGAGCAGGGAAGGGGCAGAGAGAGAGAGGCAGACAGAGTATCTGAAGCAGACCTGCACTGTCAGCGCAGAGCCTGATGTGGGGCTCGAACCCATGAACATTGAGATCGTGACCTGAGTCGAAGTCGGATGCTTAACCAACTGATCCATCTAGGTGCCTGTTTCATGGAGTTTTACTTCATTCTTTAGTTAGATCCTTCTATCATAAATTGGAAGCATTATCAAGAATAAAATGAATATGAAATTAAAGATGAGAACAAATACTTACACGTGTCTAAAACTTTCAGATATATTAAACTTACCACAAAAATAAAATGAAGAGCTAAACAGATACAAAGAAATAATGCCTTATGCGTAAATGTCACATGTGCTAAATGGGAAGAGCACTGGATTTGGAGAGTCATATTAGAAAACTATGAATTGGGACGCCTGGGTGGCTCAGTCGGTTGAGCATCCAACTTCGGCTTAGGTCATGATCTCACAGTTTGTGAGTACAAGCCCCGCATCGGGCTCTGTGCTGACAGCTCAGAGCCTGCAGCCTGCTTTGGATTCTGTGTCTCCCTTTCTCTCTGCTCTTCCCCTGCTCACACTCTGTCTCTCTCTCAAAAATAAATAAATATTAAAAAAAATTAAAACAAAAGAAAACTATGAGTTAGGTAACTTACATGTTGTGTGCTGATGGACAATCACAATATACCTTAGATTTACTTTCTATAAAAGGGCGGGGCAAATCATACCTAACACAAGTGGAGAACACAAATTTTAATGTCTTCCACAGGAGAAAAAGGATATTTTATGATACCAGTAAATAGATAGAAAGTTTAATGTTTAATCTTGTCTTGTACCTCTTATCAGGTTCTTGCCATGGTTCCTCTTATCAGGTTCTTGCCCCCTTATCTTGCCTGATAAGGGGGCAGGCAACCACTCAGATGTAACTGACTTCATTCTTGTAGGCTTCAGGGTCTGTCCAGAACTCCACATTCTCTTCTTCCTCCTATTCCTGCTGGTCTATGTCATGGTCCTTTTGGGTAACATTAGTATGATGGCAATCATTGTGACAGACTCCCAGCTGAATACACCAATGTTTCTTTTGAGGCAATCTCTCCTTCATTGACCTCTCCTACTCCACTGTTATTGCCCAAAAAGCCATGGTCAACTTCCTGTCTGAGAAAAGGACTATCTCTTTTGTAGGTTTTGTGGCTCAGCTGTTTCTTTATGCATTTTTCATGGTTACAGAAGCTTTTCTCCTGGCAGTCATGGAATATGACCGCTTCATCGCCATATGCAACCCTCTTCTTTACAGTGTGCACATGTCAAGACGCCTTTGCACTCAGCTGGTGGCTGGTTCCTATCTCTGTGGATGGCTCAGTTCCATCCTCCAAGTCAGCACAACATTCTCAGTGTCTTTCTGTGCTTCCCGAGTCATTGATCACTTCTACTGTGATTCTTACCAAATTGAGAAGATCTCCTGCTCTAATCTCTCTGTCAATAAGATGGTGTCTCTTAGTTTGGCTGCCTTCATTATTTTGCCTACCATAGTTGTTATTGTAGTATCTTACATGTACATTGGGACCACAGTCTTGAAAATCCCTTCCAGTGAAGGGAGAAGGAAAGCCTTCTCCACCTGCAGCTCCCATTTGGGAGTGGTAAGTTTGCTCTATGGGACTGTCTCATTTGTGTATCTCACACCTCCAAGCAATCCTGAACTGCGTAAAGTGGCTTCAGTATTTTATATATTGGTCACACTCATGTTAAATCCTCTGATCTACTCTTTAAGAAACAAGGATGTCAAGCAAGCTTTGGGAAAAATCCTATGGAAGAAAAAATCTTTATACTAATTCTACTTTCTTGTGATTTTCTCATTAATGCTCCCCCTTTCATTGTTTCATTCTGATTTGCTTTTAATATGGGGTTAAGCGTGAGTCACTTATGAGTCCTTTAAGTTGATTATCCCACAATGAATTATTTTCACTGAAGGAATAGTACATCCATTATTTACTTTTCCCTAAAAGCAGTGTTATATCTTCAGCATCAATGCAATTTGTAGCCATTCTACAAACAGAAATAAACTTCTCACTCTTTCTAGGTATAACTTTATGCTAGTGGGTAAAGGAGGATACAATTTAGTAAGATGAAAAATTACTTTGGTGGAATGTTGAGCAGTCTCAGACACTCATGGTAACTTCTCGTATCTATCAGTGACCAATGTCCAATGTGTCCAACATTGTATTCACTACCCATTACCATCAGATATAGTAATATATAAAAGGTAAGTTACATCACCTTTAAAAGTACAAAATTTTCTCTTCTCCACCTTATTGTAATCTATTTCCCTTGATATTCGGAGTTAATAATCTCAATCTATTCCATAATCCACTTCTTTGGCTAGTGGCATTTGGAATCTAAAATCAGTATGCATCTTGGGGCACCTGGGTGGCTCGTCGGTTAAGCATCTGTCTTCGGCTCAGGTCATGATCTCACGGTCCGTGAGTTCGAGCCCCACGTCAGGCTCTGTGCTGCCTGTTTCAGATTCTGTGTCTCCCTCTCTCTCTGCTCCTCCCCTGTTCATGCTCTGTCTCTCTCTGTCTCAAAAATAAATAAACTTTAAAAAATAAAATAAAATCAGTATGCATCTTAACTACTACTTTTAATTCAACTGAAATACATTATGTCTCTTGGTAGGAGTATTGCTCCAATAGGTACTAAAATTCTCTAAGCCAATAAATATTACAGCCCTAGACATAAGAATCTGATATTTTTAAATGGGTCTTCTGGTATAAATGAGAGATACCACCCATATCTTTACTCCTTGTTCCTCAAAACAGTATATTCTGGTAAAAAATTATTATCAGTGTGAAAACATTAAACTGGTCGTATAATCAGAGAAAATAATTGGAAAATAATGGATAACTTGATAATCTTATAATGATTTGTCTCTTAGCTGAATAGTGGTAATTCAACAGATGATTCTGTTTTATAAAGGTATTTATTTTGAGTAATCAGGTACTTGAAAAGACAAGGCATCTGGAAAGCAAGCCTGATTTTTTTTCTAAGTCAATTTTTCATAGAGAACTCTCAAAGAAGCCACAGACGTGTGTTATTGGGCCAGCCATGTGACAGAGCAGGTGTGTTGGGAGAGTGAATAACCTGTTAATAGAAATTGCTTATGATTTAAGACCCTGTTAGTTTTCCAGTTCCACTAATAAAATGTGTGATTTGGAGTACTTCTGGAAATGCCCACTTTATGATTCAGCTTAAAATGCCCAGTTTAGGTGAGCAGCTCAGGTTCCAGGGTTGTCTAGTGCATTATGAGCAGGCATTCAGAGTCCTCTAGAACTCTTTTGAAAACCACACCTTTTCACAACATAGTATTTGATTTTTTTACATTTATTTATTGAGAGAGAGAGAGAAAGAGAGCGAGCAAGCATGTGAGCAGGGGAAGGGCAGAAAGAATGAGAGAGAGAAATCCCAAGCAGGCTCTGCACTATAGCAGACAGAATGCTGTAGTGCTGCTTGAACCCACGAACTGTGAGATCATGACCTGAGCCGAAACCAAGAGTCAGATGCTTAACCGATGGAGCCACCCAGGTGCCCCATTTTTTGAGGAAGAAAAACCTTTGTTTCAAAATGTGGGATTATTTTTATTTAAAATCTTATTGGAGCATATCATTGACTCTAGGCATATTGATCTACTATAAAATGTTGTAGCTCCATTGGATTTACTAGACCAGGAAAGCCAAGCAGCAGAGTCTGGACCATGTGGCAAGCTTATTTTTAAAAAAAAAATCCAGGAAGGTCAAGTGCTTTTTGTCAAAACCTCTTAGAAAAGAACATATGAAACAGTCTGCTTTCAGTTTGAAAGGCCAGCAATACAGGTTCAATACTATTTCCTACCTCAGGAGAACATCAGCTCTCTAGCCCTTTGTCATAATTTAGTTGGCAGGGATCTTGATCACCTCTCCTTTCCATGAGATATCACACTGTTCCCTTACATTGCTACCATTAAGTTGATTGGATGTAGGGATAAAGGAGTAGCAACTACTATAGAGTTATTGGTAAGACATTTGCAGGGCAGAGGGTGGGAAATAAATACAGCTAAAATTCAGAAGTCTTTTACGTCGATGAAATTTCAGGTGTGGGGCATATCAAGATATCCCTTCTGAGGTACAGGATATTTTGTTGCATCCAGTCCCTCTTAAAACCAGAAAAGAGGCACAACACCTAATGGGCCTTTTGGAATTTTGGAGAAAGCTTATTCCTCATTTGGGTTTGTTACATGAGCCCATTTATGGAGGGACTTGAAAAGCTGTTAGTTTGGGGTGGGGCCAGGAACAGAAGGCTGGGCAACAGGTGCAGGCTGCTTGTGTAAGCTGCTCTGCCATTGGGAACACATGATCCAGCAGATCCAGTGGTGCTTGAAAGGTCATGGCAGCTAGAGATTCTGTTTGGAACCTTTGGCAGGTCTCTATAGATGAGCCACAGCATAGGGCTTTAGGGTTTTGAAGCAAAGCCCTGCCATATTCTGCAGATAACTACTTTCCTTTTGAGAAATAGCTCTTGGTGTGTTACTGGACCTTGGTAGAGACTGCACATTACCATGCAACCTCAGGTGACAACCATGAACTGGGTATTTGTCTGACTTGCCAGGTCATAAGTTTGGGTGTGCTCCATCATCAAATGGAGGCAGTACATATGTGATCAGGCTCAAGCAGGCCCTGAAGGCACAAGAAAATAACCTGAAGAAGCAGCCAAACACCCATGTTTCCCATTTCTGCTACACTGCCTTCCTCTCCCAGGCTGCTCCTATGGCTTCATGGGGAGTTCTCTGTGATCAACTGACAGAGGAAAAGAAGTCTTGGGCCTGCTTTAGAGATGTTTCTGCATGATATGCAAGGACCACCTGAAAGTGGATGGCTGTAGTCCTCCAGCCCCTTTCTGGGACAGTCCCCAAGGACAGTAGCAAACAAGAATCTTCCCAGTGGGAAGAACTTCAAACAGTGCATCTGTTTGTTCACTTTTCTTAGAAGAAGTGGCCATACATGCAATGATATACAGATTCATTGTCTGTGTTCAGTGGTTTCTCTAAATGGCTTGGCACTTAGAAGGAACATAACTGGAAAATTTGTGACAAGGAAATTTTGGGAAGAGTTATGTGGAAAGATCTCTCTGAATGGGCAAAAAATGTGAAGATATTTGTGTCCCATGGGAATGCTCACCTTAGGATGACCTCAGCAGAGGAAGATTTTAAAAATCAAGTGGAGAAGATATAGCCCATTCTGTGGACATTAATCAGCATCTTTCCCTAGCCACCCTGTCATTGCCTAATGATTTCAGGAACAAAGTGGCCATGGTGGCAAGGATAGAGTTTATGCATGGGCTCGGTAACATGGACTTCCACTCACCAGGCTGACCTATTAGGGCCGCTGCTGAATGCTTAATCTGCTAGTAGCAGAGACTAAGACTGAGTTCCCAGTATGGTCCTTTCCCTGAGGTAGTCAACCAGCTACCTAGCAGCAGGTTGGTGGTAACAATGGACCGTTTCCATCAAGGAAAGGGCAGGGTTTTGTTCTAACTGAAATACACATTCTAGATATGAATTCACCTTCCTTGAGTGTAAAGCTTCTGCCCATACTACCATTCATGGAGAAAGAGAATACTTTATTTACCATCATGGCATTACATACAGCATTGCTTCTGATTAGTGAATTCACTTCATAGCAAAAAGAGGTTAGCAACATGCCCATACTCATGGAATTCTCTGGTCTTAACATGTTTCCCACCGTCTTGAAGTAGCTGTCCTGCTAAAATGGTGGAATGGCCTTTGGAAGACCTATTTATATCACCAACTAGGTGACAATACCTTGCAGGGCTGGGGCATTGTTCTCCAGAAGGCTGTATATGGCATAAATCAGCATCCAATGAATATCACTGTTTCTTCCCTAGCTAAGATTCATGGGTCCAGAAACAAATGTGTGGAAATGAGAGTGGCATTGCTCATTATTATCCCTAGGCACTTACCTGCCAATTTTTTGCTTCCTCTGCCTGAAGTTATATGATATGCTGGCCTAGAGGTCTCCAATGATTGGATGATTTGGGGTTACCATGGCCTTGGACCTTGGCAGAAGTTTGATTGGGTCCAGGGTTCTACAACAGAAACCATTTCGTTGTGTTGGTGCTTGGGCCTCCTGGAATGCTATAGATTTCTGGCCATGACACTCCCAGTTTATTCCCTCCTTCTGGCCTGGTGAGGTCCCTCAGGTGCACAGCCTTTGGGCCAGAGCCCCTTTTCTACATCTACCAGAGCCACTGGGGAGAGGGGCTGATGTGCTGTGATTCTGAGTTGGGGGAGAGAAGTATCCATGAGGATTGGGGCTTGCTTGATAGATGACCTAATCCAGACTCCTTATAGATGATCAGGTACCAGGGGGCTTCTGGCACCCAGGACACCCAGGTGTTTCTCATCCCAGGATTCACCTGCCCAACCCATCCCACCCCCAACTCTGAGATCCTGCCTGAGATCGGGCTTCTTCTGGGAAGTGTGGGTCTTGGCAGCTGCTTCTTAGGCCTGAATGCGCCATTCTCCCAGCTGCTCTTGATGCTCAGTGCTTCCCAGCTCATGCTCTGCCTGCCCCTCCATCAGGACCTGCGCTTCCACCTCACACTCCTGAAGCCGCACAGTACATCCTGCAGGCTCCAACTACACCCTGCTTGCCTTCCTGGGAAGCCCTGAATTCCACCAGGTCTACCTGTGCTCTGGTTCTGGCCTGCGGGAGTCCTCCATCACATGTTTTTAATTTATTTTTATTTTTATTAAAAAATTTTTTAATGTGTATTCATTTTTTTTTGAGAGAGAGAAGAGAGAGAGGGGGAGAGAGAGCGAGTGCACAAGTCGGGGAGGGCAGATAGGGAGACACAGAATTCGAAGCAGGTTTTAGGCTCTGAGCTGTCAACACAGAGCCTGACCTGGGGTTCAAACCAATGAACTGTGAGATCATGACCTGAGCTGACATTTAACTAACTGAGCCACCCAGGTATTCTTTAATTTTTTTATTAATGTAAATAATCTTAAGATGATTTTGATTTTTGCATCATAGCCACATTTAACCTTTGTACTACCAAAATTAAAGCTAAAATGAAAACAAAAAATATTATTCTTATGGTTTTATTTATTCTTTCTGATAGGTCTTTGATATTGATTCCTTGTATAGAAAAGCTAACCTACGAATTAATATGATAAAGCTAATGGCACACCAGAACATAATTTTAAAAGAACTGCCAGAAAACTTTCAGAGCCCCAGTTATTCTTGACTGTGGATTTACAAATACATACATGGGCTATGAAGTAGTTCTCTCTCCGAGCATCAATAACCATAAGCAAATCACATAGACTAAAGTTGTTTTTGTCATTCCTTTGTCAAAAGAAAATTATTACATTTGTCAGTTATTCCATGTATCTTCAGATATATATTTTCTCCCTTGTAGTTATAATTCTTGAAAGATTATTTTGGATTCAATTGGGTGAATATTCATCTTGAAAGTTATTTATGAAGAAATCTTTTCTTCAATTATACAATGAACTATTATAGCTCAGAATGGAACAGTACAAGCAAAATACTCAACGTGTTCATACTTTGATAAATAGCTGAAAAAGTACTACCCATAAGTATGATATGCAATTCTAGGTAGTGCCCTACTTACCTATATTAAAAAAAAAACCAAACACCAGAGGAAGGGATAGCATACTTATCAATTTATTGATTTATAGGTCAGTGCAAGCAAGGAAACTTTGATGAAAATGTAATGGGAGCCTTATATACCCGCTCCTTGCAACTCCCCCCGCCCCTGCTGTGACTGTGCAGACTCTAAAATCAAGTACAATTCCAAAGTTGTATAAGAAAAGGAGACAAAGACAGAGAAACATAGGGAAAGAGAGGTTTGCTAATTTGAAAACAAGTCAGTGAACTATAACTGAGGGAATAGTACAAAGTTAATCTTTGGTCCCTCCAACACACTGGATACTGACCAATAACATAGACCAATATAAACACACCACAGTTCTTGTGAGGGAAGCTTTAGTCTGTTAAGGGAGCTTTTTTTTTTCTTAAACAGGTTTCATTTATATTGTATTAAATTTGTACAACACATTGTGTTTGCCACAATGCTGCACAGTGTGGATTTTGGGCTAAGTCGTGTCACCAACACCCACAAGAGCTCTTGAAGGAGTATTTGATGAATTCATCTAGCTGTCAGCCCACGGTCTGTCTTCACGGTCACACAGTATGTTCACTGAAGGAACAGTCCCTCAGAGTAGCCACACAGAGTAACAGGTACCATCCCCTCAAATGCTCTCAATCTCACACCCCCTGACTGAAGTGCATTGAAAATCAAGTTAATTGGAAAGCCACTGTCAATGGGTAGTACATTTTATTGGTTGAGAAAATGCTCAAAAGAATCTTACAGTACCAGAGACCAAGAATAGTTTGTCACTTTTTCAATGATCTTAGGAATTTCCAGACACACAATCTCCATTATTCAACTTCATTTAAACAAACAAACATGGATGGAACTGGAGGGTGTTATGCTAAGTGAAATAAGTCAGTCAGAGAAGGATAAATATCATATGTTTTTACTCATATGTGGATCTTGAGAAACTTAACAGAAGACCAGGGGGAAGGGAAGGGGGAAAAAAGTTACAAACAGAGAGGGAGGGAGACAAACCATAAGAGACTCTTAAATACAGAGAGCAAACTGAGGGTGGATGGGGGGTGGGGGAGAGGGGAAAGTGGGTGATGAGCATTGCAGAGGGCACTTGTTGGGTTGAGCAGCGGGTGTTGTATGGAAGCCAATTTGACAATAAATTGTATTAAAAAATAAACAAACAATTCATGAGCATTTCCTCCTTATTTTGTTGTGAATACATGTCTTTATGTTAATGCAACGTAAGATGTATTGACTTTCTGTCATAAATCTAAATATTGGCTTTTGTTGTTATCACTGTTTTCCAGTGTTGTTGAGGTAGGTTTGACGTGTAACACTGTATACATTTAAGGTGCCCAGAATGATGACTTGGTATGTGTACATTATGAAACGATTACCACAATAAGATGAGTTAAAAAAAAAATCCATCATCTTGCACAGTTACTTAAAAAAATGTGTGTGTGTGTGTGTGTGGTAAGAATATATAAGATCTATTCTATTAGTAACGTTCAGGTATACAGTAGCGTAGTGTTAATTATAGGCACTTACTGTATAGTAAGTTCCCAGAACTTACTCATAACTAGAAGTTTTCACCTTTGAAGTTTGACTATCCTCAACCGTTTCCCCACCTTTCAGCCCCTGGCAACCATCATTCTATTCTGTTTATGTTTGGCTTTTTAAAATGCTACCTATAAGTGAGGCCATATGGTATTTGTCTTTCTCTGCCTGACTTATTTCTCATAGCATAATGTCTCCACAGTTCACCCCTGTTGTCACAAATGGCAGGATTTCCTTCTTCTTAGTGGCTGAATGATAGTCCTTTGTATATATGGGTCACATTTTCTTTATCCGTTCACGTGGTGAGGGACACATAGATCCAAGAGAACCACAAGGGAGAGATATTCAGGAGCTGGGGAGGATTTCTGAAGAACCTACGGAAACCCATTGGTGAAATAGTCATTTTTTCAAGATTTACGAGGTGTGTGAGCGGTTTGGGTAGATCATAATAACAGTATCCATCAAATAAGAATTTTTCTGCTCTCCTTTTGCCTTCCTACACTCTAGTTATGGAAGGTTAGCAAGATGGAAGAGAAGAATTCCTACACAATGAAAGAGAGAATTGAAACTCAGTTCTGTTCTGCTACTGTAAGTGACTTGTTCAGCAAGCTCAATGTAGGTGAAGTGTTATAGGTTGTGACATAGGTATTTATCCATTTCTTTGGTGAATTTTACATCATGATATGACATCTATTCTGATATGTGGTGTATATCGTATGTGTATTTCCAGCTAAAATCTCCATGACACTAGCTTCATACACCACTCCCTTTCTTTAATCTGTAGATCTATAGTTGCCTATCAGTACCGTCATGGTGAAATCTGCCAGGGACCTTCTAATTCTACAACTTCTACTAGCCTTTTAAATAAGTAATACGTCAGATGCTACACTATTAAAACAATAGTATGTTATGTAAAAGTTTTTCCAATTCAAAACATAAAATACATATTACACATATAAGCTTATTTTCCAGAGATATCTACTTTTAACACTACTGCGTCTTCATATATCTGTATAAATATTATTTTTCATTAAAATTTTTTTTTCATATTTAGTTTTGAGAGAGAAAGAATGTGAGTGGGGAAGGAGCAGAGAGACAGGAAAACACAGAATCTGAGGCAGGCTCCAGGCCCTGAGCTGTCAGCACAGAGCCCGATGTGGGGCTCAAAGTCACAAACTGCGATATCGTGACCTGAACTGAAGTTGGATGCTTAACCAACTGAGCCATCCAGGTGCCCCTTATTTTTCCTTTAAGGGGAAAATTAATAGAAAGGGTAAAAACATATATAGAGACAAGTTTTACATTCAATTTTTTACCTATTTATTAATTTTATTTTGTGGTTACATTGATTTTTTTATCATTCATTATCTATGACTTATCATTGGCCTTTTACTTCAAGTGTGGGTTAAGCTGCAAAATTTCAACATAATTTTTAGGATCTTTAATTATGTAAACATTTGGTGAACTCATTGTGTGCCAGAGATGGTGTTTATGCTGTTTCAAAATCTCCATCTTAAAATTTATATTCATAGCAATGCAGGGTCTTTGTCACATCAGATTTTGATCCTAAATGTGATAGAGTAGAGCTACATTTTTTTTCCTTTTAAGCTAAGTTAGTGTCATTCATTCTGTTATCTGGAGATTTTTTTTTTTTTGTAACCAACATATTCATGTAGGTGTTTAGATATGCATGCTGCTCAGAAAAGTGGACACATCAGAATAAGTTACTGCTAACATTTACTTGCAAAGTTTCCATTCTCAAGAACTGTCTCACTGATTTTATTCCAGAACTCTGTATAATAAATCTTTTTTTAAGTTTTATTTTATTTATTTATTTTTGGATTTTTGTTTTTTTAATATGAAATTTATGTATAATAAATCTTAAACCTGGTTATATTTGGAACAGATCCAAAACTAAAGAAAAAACTTCTGCCTTTTTTTCCTGAAGATATTTGAAGTTCTACTCCATTGCAGATGTACAGTAAGCTTTTTCACAAGCACGAATTTTTATTACGTTCTTTAGCTGTAAGTAGGATACCACCTCATCTGCTTATTTAGTTTCAGTATGAGATTTAGATTGGGGAAGAAATGTCTTCAAACTTGGATAACCAATGTAGCAGTAAAAATAGTTAAGAAGGGATGGATCTGGGGGTGATTTTCCAGTAAAAAATGAAAAAAATATTGATGAAATTTAACATAGAGCACAGAGAAAGTTTAAATATCACCATTATCTGCTTTCATTAGAAAACAGAATTAATCTTGCCTATTCTGAAAAGCTTAACTGTTGTAAATATATAATTAGTGCCTGTTATCATCACTGTAGTTATTACAAATTGAATATTTGGATCAAGAGGTTAAGAATATTGTTTCTGAAGCTAGAATTCCTGGGTTAGCATGGGCTCCTCCCATTGATATTAAATTGTTCTACACATCAGTTTTATCATCTCTGCAATGACAAAAATAGTACCTAAGAAGTTGAGACTAGTAGATAACATTATTTTGAGATTAAAATATGCAGTCTATAAAAGTGCTTAGAAAAATGCCTTACACAAACTGAGTTTTCAGTACATTTAACATATAATTTTTTCACTGCTGTTGCTGCACATTACTCCAAAAGCCTTTTTTAGAATAAGGAGATATAAATGAATTCAATAAATAAACAATAAATGAGTATTTATGATGCACTCCAAATTGTGGTAGGTGCTAAAGGCCTTGCAAAGCAATGAATTCCATCCTAAGGTAGCTCAAAATCCAGTTGGGAATGAAAAAATTATACATATGAAACAATCAAAGTATAGATATGTACTATAATATGTGGAATAACTATAACTATATTTAAAAAGAGTATGAACAAGTGGTACTGAAATTGGTTACTGAAGCAAGACAGTCGTATATAGTGCACAGATCTGAAGTGGGTCTTAGATGTTGGTAGGATTTAGACCTAGACTCAAGGAGAAAGAATCAGGGAAATTTGAAGTCAGGGTGCTAAGCCTAGACAGAGCAAGATGAGTGGATTCAAAGTGAGGCAGCCCATTGATTTCATGAGGTTTTAATTTGGAGAGTAATAAAAAGCCAAATTTGTTAAATAAAAATTGGGAACTAACAACATTTCTTAAGAAAGGAGGGGCATGGGAATGCTAATTCAGATGGTGGAGTAATAGGAGGACCTCATGCTTGCCTTGTCCCTCAAACACAGCTAGATAAATATTGAATCATTCTGAACACCCATGAAATCGATCTGAGGACTGATAGAACAAACTGCATAATTAGAGGGAGAAAAGAGGCTACCTCATGGAAGGTAGGAGGTGCAGAGGCATGATTTCGGGAGAAAAGAATCACTGGTACTGCATAAGGGAGAGAGCCCTGATCAGGGAGAGTGGAGAGAGAGGAGGGAGGGAGGGAGAGAGAGAGAGTAGGGCGCAGAGCATTGCATAAGAAAAATGCTTCCCTCAAACCATTAACAAAGAAAATGAGAGGGGCTGATAATCACAAATTTTTATAAACAGCAGAGCTCAAAGTCTGAAGTTTTAGAAATATGCACCAATGCCAAGGTGGAGCCTGACAGGCAAAGAGGTGCTCCTGTGGAGAAGGAGGACAGAGGCCTGGGAGTGGACAGCATGATCTGAGAATCCCCTGGGGTTGCACTGTGAGACAGTTTCCTTTCTTGGAGTACATCTGGGAGAAGTGACAATGCCTCTCAGGGGTCAAAAGAGATGGCAGGAACCACTGAGTTGCCCCATTCATTGACTGCTGAGGGCAACTAACCTGGACGCTGGACTTTTTGTCGCACTTTGCCACAAACTGCAAACCCGTATGCAGTCATGTGACTGCCCTTCTAGGACAAACTGGCACAGAGGAGCAGCATGGTTCTGTGGCATGCTGGCTCCCTAAAATTTGGAGTTTTGAAACCTAGTTGGTGTGCCTGAGAGAAAACACAGGAGCATTGGGCCACTTGGTGGGCAGATGGCTCAGACACAGACATGGTGAAGACAGGGATCTGATGGAAGCCTGGGACACAAGAGGCAAGAATGTTTGCTCTTCTTAAGGGCTTCCTAAACTGGCAGGCCTGAACTCCCCTCTCTAGGGACAAGAGAGAAAACTGACGCCATTTTTACCCCTGCCCATCACCATGGAAGGACTTCGGTGAGTAGCACAGAGCTAACAGTGGAGACTTGAGCCACTTACACCAAGCCCCACCACCCTGCACTCTGCAGGTGCTTCTGAACCAGGGCAAATATGCCTGATAATCAAAGCAGTAGCAAGCTTCCTCCCCAGAAGACTGGCACAGACACTCTGAACCCACCAAGTCTACTGGCCGTAGAGTGCTGCAAAGCTTCAGCTCTAGGGGGAATAGGATCTGGTCTGTTTTAGCAAGCAGACCAAAACACACCTAGTTAACACCTGCCACACAGTGGGTAAAGTTCAAATAGCCCCAAGGCAGGCAAGGAGAAACTCTGTGGAGGATTGATCTGAGAGAAAGAACAGCCAAAACACATCAGCAGAGTGAACGTAGCATATACCACAAAAACTTCCTGAAGCACCAGACCCTGGCCAGTATATGACCTCTTTTTAAAAAATTATTTATTTATTTAGAGAGAGGGAGAGAGACCAAGAGGGAGCTAGAAAGAGAGAGAGAGAGAGAGAGAGAGAGAGCACGAGCATGGCAGAGAGAGTGGGAGAGAAAGTCCCAAGGAGGCTCTGTGCTGTCAGCCCAACATGGGGCTTAATCTCATGACTGCAAGATCATGACCTGAGCAGAAATCGAGAGTCAAACACTTAATAAACTGAGCCACCCAGCCACCCCAACCTCTTCTTAATATACCCATTACTAACAGGAGCAGGAAACATAACAGGCTTTTCTAACACACAGAAGACAGAGATCTAGGCAAAATGCCAAGATGGAAGAACTCATCCCAACTGAAAGAACAAGAAGAGGTCACAGCCAGGGATCTACTCAAAACAGATATAAGTAATATGCCAGAACAAGATTTTAAAACAACAATCATAAGGATACCAGCTGGGCTTGAGAAAAGCATAGAAGACACCAGGAGGTCCTTTATTGCAGAGATAGAAGAACTAAAAACTAGTCAGGCTGAAATAAAAAATGCTATAACAGAGAGGCAAAACAGACTGGAGGTAATGAGCATAAGGATGGAAGAAGCAGAGGAATTAATTAGTGATATAGAAGATAAAATTATTGAAAATAATGAAGCTGAAACAAGAGGGAAAGAATATTGGGTCATAAATGTAGACTTGGGGAACTCAGAGACTCTATAAAGCACAACAACATTCATATTTTAGGAGTCTCAGAAGAAGAGAAGGAAAAGGGGGCAGAAAGTTTATTTGAGCAAATTAGACCTGAAAAGTTCCCTAACCTGGGGAAAGAAATAGACATCCAAATCCAGGAGGCACAGAGAACTTCTATCAAAATTAACAAAAACAGGCCAACACCAAGACATATTGTAGTAAAACTTGCAAAATACAGAGATAAGGAAAGAATCTTAAAAGTAGCAAGGGAAAAGAAATCCCTAATCTATACATGAAGACAAATCAGATTAGCAACAGATCTCTCCACAGAAACTTGGCAGGCGAGAAAGGAGTAACATGATATATTCAATGTGCTGAATGGGAAAAAATATGCAGCCAAGAATACTTTATCTATCAAGGTTGTCATTCAGAATAGAAGGAGAGATAAAGAGTGTCCCAGACAAACAAAAACTAAAGGAGTTTGTGACTACTAAACCAGCTCTGCAAGAAATATTAAAGGGGACTCTGAGTGGGTAAGAAAGACCAAAAGCAACAAAGACTAGAAAAGAAGATCGAAAATCTCCAGAAAAACCGACTTTATAGGTAATACATTGGTACTAAATTCATATCTATCAATCATAACTCTAAATGTAAATGCAATAAATGCTCTGATCAAAAGACATAGGGTACCAGAATAGATTAAAAAAAAAAACAACAAGACCAATCCATATGCTGCCTACAAGATACTCGTTTTAGACCCAATGACACCAGCAGTTTGAAAGTGAGGAGATGGAGAACAACCTATCATGCTAATGGATGTCAAAAGAAAGCCAGAGTGGCAGTACTTCTACCAAATGAACCAGATTTTAAACCAAATACTGTAACTAGAGATGAAGAAGTGCACTACATCATAATAAAGGGATCTACCCAACAAGAATACCTAACTATTATAAATATTTATGCCAACAACTTGGGAGCACCCCAATATATAAAATAACCAACATAAAGAAACGCATTGATAACAAAACAATATTAGCAGGGAACTTTAACACCACATTTACATCAACTGACACATCTTCTAAGCAGAGAGCCAACAAGGAATCCGTTGCTTTGCATGACACACTGGACTGGATGGACTTAACAGATATATTCAGAACATTTCAATTTAAGGCAGCAGAATACACATTCTCTTCAAGTGCACATGGGACATTCTCCAGACTGGATCACACACTGGGTCACAAATCAGGCCTCAACAAGTACAAAATGATTGAGATCATACCATGCATCTTTTCCAACCACAATGTCATGAAGCTTGAAGTCAACCATAGGAAAAAATTGGGAAAGCCCTCAAACACATGGAGGTTAAAGAACATCCTACTAAAAAAAAAAAAAAAAAAGAAGAACATCCTACTAAAGAATGAATGGATTAACCAGGAAATTGAAAAAGAAATTAAAAAGTACATGGAAACAAATTAATATGAACACATGATAGTCCATAACCTTTGTGATGCAGCAAAGGTGGTCACATGAGGGAATCATACAGCAATACAGGTCTATCTCAAAAAGCAAAAAAAGTCTCATACACAGTGTAACCCTACACCTAAAGGAACTAGAAAATCAAATAAAGTCTAAACCAAGCAGGAGAAGGGAAATAATAAAGATTAGAGCAGAAATAAATGATATAGGAACAAACAAACAAAACCCCCACCAAAACAGATCAATGGAACTAAAAGCTGATTCTTTGAAAAAATTAATAAAATTGATAAACCCCTAGTCAGACTTATTAAAAAAAATAAAAAGAAAAAAAGACAGAAATCATCCAAATAAGTAAAATCAGAGAGAGGAGAGATCACAACTAACACCACAGAAATATAAATAATTATGAGAGAATATTATGAAAAATTATATGCTTAATAAACTGGGCAATATGGAAGAAATGGATAAATTCATAGAAACATATAAGCTACCAAAATTGAAACAGGAAGAAATGGAAAATTTGAACGACCCTAACCAGCAATGACATGGAATCAGTAATCAAAAATCTCCCAATAAACAAAAGTCCAATGCCAGATGGCTTCCCAGGGGAAATTATACAAAACATTTAAAGAAGAGTTAATATCTATTCTTCTCAAGCGCTTCCAAAAATAGGAAAACTTCCAAACTCATTCTATGAGGCCAGCATTACCTTGATTCTAAAACCAGGCAAAGACCCACTACAAGGAGAATTACAGGCCAATGTCCCTGATGAAAATGGATGTAAAAATTCTCAACAAGATACTAGCAAACCAAATCCAATAGTACATTTAAAGAATTATTCACCACAATCAAGTGGGATTTATTCCTGGGCTGCCAGGGTCATTCAGTATTCACAGATCAATCAACATAATACACCACATTAATACAAGAAAGGATAAGAACCATATAATCTTCTCAATAGATTCAGAAAAAGCATTTGGCAAAATACAGCATCCATCCTCAGCAATGTAAGGCTAGATGGAACAAACCTCAACATCATAAAGGCCATATACAAAAGATCCACAGATAATATTATCCTCAATAGGGAAAAACTAAGAGCTTTCCCTCTCAGGTCAGGAACAAGACAGGGATGTCCACTCTCATCTCATATCTTATTCAACACAGTACTGGATGTCCTAGCCTCATCAAACAGACAGCAAAAAGACATAAAAGGCATCCAAATCAGCAAGGAAGAAGTCAAACTTTCGTATCTGCATGATACTCTATGTAGAAAACCTGAAAGACTCCACCAAAAAATTACTAGAACTGATATATGAATTCAGCACAGTCACAGGATATAAAATCAAAGTCCAGATGTCTGTTGCATTTCTATATACCAATAATGAAGCAGCAATAATGAAGAGAAATCAAGGAATTGATAGCATTTACAATTGCACAAAAACCAAAAGATAGATAGGGAAAACCTAACCAAAGAAGTAAAAAGTATGTACTTTGAAAACTATAAAATGCTTATGAAGGATATTGATGATGACTCAAAAAAATGGAAAAACATTCCATGCTCATGGATTGGAAGAATAAATATTGTTAAGATGTCTATACTACTCGAAGCAATCTACACATTTAAGGCAATCCCTATCAAAATACCACTAGTATCTTTCATAGAGCTAGAACAAAGAAACCTAAAATTTCATGGAAGCACAAAAGACCCCAAATAGCCAAAGCAATCTTGAAAAAGAAAAGCAAAGCTGGAGTCATTACAATTCCAGACTTCAAGCTATATTACAAAGCTGTAGTCATCAAGACCGTGTGGTGCTGGCACAGAAACAGACACATAGGTCAATGGAACAGAATACAAAACTCAGAAATAGACCCACAACTATATTGTCAACTAATCTTTGACAAAGCAGGAAAGAATATCCAGTGGAAAAAAGACAGTCTCTTCAACAAATGGTGCTGGGAGAACTGGACAGCAATGTGCCGAAGAAAGAACCTGGACCACTTTTGTACACCATACACAAAAATAAATTCAAGATAGTTGAAAGACCTAAATATGAGACAGGAAGCCATTAAAATCCTTCAGGAAAACACAGGCAACAACCTCTTTGACATTGGCTGTAGCAACTTCTTACTAGACACATCTCTGGAGGCAGTGGAAACAAAAGCAAAAATGAACTATTGGAAATTCATCCAGATAAAAATCTGCACAGTGAAGGACACAATCAACAAAAGTAAAAGGCAACTGATGGAATGGGAGAATATATTTTCAGATGACATATTAGATAAAGGGCTGTATCCAAAGTCTATAAAGAACTTATGAAACTGAACACCCAAAAAAATAATCCAGTTAAGAGATGAGCAGAAGACACGAATAGACACTTTTCCAAAGAACACATCCAGATGGCTAACAGACACAAGAAGAGATGCTCAAAGTCACTCATATTCAGGGAAATACAAATCAAAACCACAATAAGATACCACCTCACGCCTGTCAGAATGTCCAAAATTAATAACACAAAGAACAACAGATATTGGTGAGTATGTGGAGAAAGGGAAACCCTCTTACACTGCTGGTGGGAATGTAAACGGGTGCAGCTACTGTGGAAAACAGTATGGAGGTTCCTCAGAAAGTTAAAAATAGGACTAGTCTATGATCCAGCAATTGCACTACTAGGTATTTACCCAAAAGATACAAAAATACTGATTGGAAGGGGCATGGGCATCTCAATTTTTATAGCAGCATTATCTACAATAGTCTAATCATGGAAACAGCCCAAATGTCCATTGATTGATGAATGGATAAAGAAGATGTGGTATGTGCACACACACACACAGTAGAATATTACTCAATTACTCAGGTATAAAAAGAACGAAATCTTGCCATTTACAATGACGTGGATTGAGCTACAGTATTATGCCAAGTAGAATAAGTCAGCCAGAGAAAGACAAATGCCATATGATTTCACTCATAAGTGGAATTTAAGAAATAAAGCAAATGAACAAAGGGAAAAAAGGAGTGGCAAACCAAGAAACAGACTCTTAACTATAGAGAACAAATTGATGGTTACCAGAGGGGAAGGGGGCAGAGGATGCATGAAATAAGTAATGGGGATTAAGGAATGCACTTGTGATGAGCACTGGGTGATGTATGGAAGTGTTGAATCACTATATTGTACACCTGAAACTAATATTATACTGTATGGCAACTAAGTGGAATTTAAATAAAAAGTTTAAAAAAAAAACAAAAAAAGAAAAGACTGAAAAAATTAAAAGAACATTTTAGAAAGACAAATTTGGAAGGTTAAATAATACGAATGTTCAGGAGAATAAGATAATTATATAGGATAATTTTTTTTGGTTGTATCCAAGTTGAGGTGCAGGTTTCCAAGTATCAATTATCACTGTAGCAGTATACTTTTAAAAATTATACTGCTGAACTTGATTAGCAGTGTTGAACTTGATTATTTTAAGTACTGGATTACAAATATTTTCTCATAAGCAGGAAAAAACCTCTCTGACCTCAGCCACAGCAATTTCTTACTTGACACATCCCCAAAGGCAAGGGAATTAAAAGCAAAAATGAACTATTGGGACCTCATGAAGATAAAAATCTTCTGCACTGCAAAGGAAGCAATCAACAAAACTAAAAGGCAACTGGTGGAATGGGAAAGATATTTGCAAATGACATATGGACAAAGGGCTAGTATCCAAAATCTATAAAGAACTCACCAAACTCCACACCCAAAAAACAAATAATCCAGTGAAGAAATGGGCAGAAAACATGAATAGACACTTCTCTAAAGAAGACATCCGGATGGCCAACAGGCACATGAAAAGATGCTCAACGTCGCTCCTCATCAGGGAAATACAAATCAAAACCACACTGAGATACCACCTCACGCCAGTCAGAGTGGCTAAAATGAACAAATCAGGAGACTATAGATGCTGGTGAGGATGTGGAGAAATGGGAACCCTCTTGCACTGTTGGTGGGAATGCAAACTGGTACAGCCGCTCTGGAAAACAGTGTGGAGGTTCCTCAAAAAATTAGAAATAGATCTACCCTATGACCCAGCAATAGCACTGCTAGGAATCTACTCTAGGGATACAGGAGTGCTGATGCATAGGGGCACTTGTACCCCAATGTTCATAGCAGCATTTTCAACAATAGTCAAAATATGGAAAGAGCCTAAATGTCCATCAACTGATGAATGGATAAAGAAATTGTGGCTTATATACACAATGGAATACTATGTGGAAATGAGAAAGAATGAAATATGGCCCTTTGTAGCAACGTGGATGGAACTGGAGAGTGTGATGCTAAGTGAAATAAGTCATACAGAGAAAGACAGATACCATATGTTTTCACTCTTATGTGGATCCTGAGAAACTTAACAGAAGGCCATGGGGGAGGGAAAGGAAAAAAAAAAAGGTTAGAGAGGGAGGGAGCCATACCATAAGAGACTCTTAAAAACTGAGAACAAACTGAGGGTTGATGAGGGGTGGGAGGGAGAGGAGGGTGGGTGATGGGCATTGAGGAGGGCACTGTTGGGAGGAGCACTGGGTGTTGTATGGAAACCAATCTGACAATAAATTTCATATTAAAAAAAAAGAAAACATATTTTCTCATATAATAGAAAATATTGTGTTATTAGTTACAGTAATTTAATAAATAGGCTAGGAGCTCATTAAAAGTTGTTACCATTAGTAATTTTGAATTTTATCACATAATGTATCTGTATTTTAATGAGATATTTTAGACTTTGTGAAAAAAGGCTGGATTTACAGGGATTTAACAAGTATACATTTCTTATATTGATTAACAAATCTTCATAAACCTGTAGGGAAGCTTTCTCAAGCAACCTTGAATTATTTATGTCCAAAACTTATATCAATGAAGACTTAGAAGGCTATATGATATAACTTCCATATGTCTAAAAACATGAGGAACTCACTAATGTTAGTGTCCCCAAATATATTTGAATTGGTTTTTATAACAGAAATATAGGCTAAAGCCAACAGTCTAAAATATTAAAAAAAGGTTAAATATAAAATACTGCAAACTTGGGGGAAATAGTTGAACAGACAGAAGAAGAGGTAGGAAAAATCCACAGAACAAGAACAGGGAACGTTAGGCTTAGGAGCAATTCACGTAAGGCCAAAACAGAACAAAGCAAAACAAATTTCTTTTGCCTGCAAGATTATTAAGAGGCAATATGCTAAAAAAAACCTTCAGTCTTATATGCCTTGAAAGAGTTATAAATCACAAGTAATTAGGAGTGATATTTCAAGGGGATAGATTATATGCAGCCTGATCTCAAATATTGGCAGTGGATTATTCGACAGACACCATCAAGATAGCAATCATTTAGTTGCTGTTGAAGGAAGATCTAAATAAAAAAATAAGGACATTGAGTCCAGAAATGAGAAAACTATAGGGCAATAGTGTATTTGTCTTTTTAAATTTTGAAAGGATGTCATTTAGAGGATCAAATGGAGGGATCCCTGGGTGGCTCAGTCAGTTAAGCATCCGACTTCAACTCGGGTCATGATTTCACAGACCCGCATCGGGCTCTGTGCTGACAGCTCGGAGCCTGGAGCCTGCTTCAGATTCTGTCTCCCTCTCTCTCAGCCCCTCCCCCTCCTGCAATCTGTCTCTCTCTCAAAAATAACTAAACATTTGAGAAATTTTAGAGGATCAAGTGGAGATATTCAGTGTTACTTTAGAAAACAGAATTTTGGGTAGAGGCTTTGAAAGGTGGGGAGAAGTTACAAAGAATAAAACAATCAGGTGTGTAGACGTTACAGAAGAGCAAACTGTAGCTTAAGATAAAGAAAAAAACTTTCTAACAAGGAGTCCTGTCCAAAATAACTTTGTAATTGTCCCGAGAGTATTCAACAAGTGCTCATCATGTAGTCCTCATGGGATGGCCCTGGAGTTTGCTCTTGTTACAAAATTATAATTGACTTATTTTCAGTCCTCTCTCAGAGGGACTTCTTCCTCCAAAAACTTGGTGTCTTTATTTTAAAACTTTATGCTGCAATTCTCTGAAATAGTTTCATGGGATTGGAAAACACTGTGACTACCATCGATTCTGGTTAGTGCTATTTTTGTAGGTCATCAGGGACTGGGGAGTCTTGTTACTAGTCTTAAATTTCCATTTGCCCCCATCGTCATTCTAAGGCTGGCAAAACATGTCAGCATGGAGGCAGAGATTTTCATGGCGTTTGATTTCATAGATTCATTGGCTCTTATTTCAATTTTGGTAGAGAAATACCTATAATTCTCCAAGAGAAAGATTCCTAGTCTATCATTTTCACTCAGTGTTCAGGAAGACAGATACAACAGGTTTTCAAACAAAATTATATAAAAGAAAGAGCAAACTTTAATAATAGGTAATGGGAAGTTATGGACCTTTGGGCAATGCCACTAACAAAGAACATAGTCATGCCATGCTTAAGGAGGTTGTTATTTTATTGGGGATTAAACATTGTTTGAGATGTTTACTTTTGGGCATTGTCATTGATAGTTTTATTCTTAAAATACATCTTCTTTCCTAGACTGAAAGAAGAAGAATTTGAATCTCTGCAGTGTCACATGAAAAAGTTCACAAGATAGAAAAGAAATATAAGTTCAGGTAAGAATAATTATAAAGCAATCTTATCTATTTTTGTCACATAAAATAGCCATGGACATTTTCTACATGCTTAAAAGATATTTTTTTTGAGTATCAGAATGTGGTATGCCATATATTAAAGATTATCAAGGTGAGAAGAAACCCCCGTGATTTATATTCCATTGCTTGAGGAAAAAAGCATGGCTAAATCAGACTGGCAATATGATAACTGATTTTTAAATACAGTATTAGTGATATATATTCTATTATCTCTTGTTCTCTCTCCTTTCCACTGCTTAGAAGACCTCACAGTCATAAAAATCCACCATTATCACTGTTTTGAGTATTTCATACCTAATATTAACTATTTTTAATTCATTTATGAACAGAGATGAATCTTTCATCATCCATATTCTCTAATTTTGTGTAAAAGCAATAAACAATATTATCTTACTATATTTTATTACTCTAGGTTAGACTCATCACCTTTTCCTTAAAGGTACATTGACAACATTTTCTGAACCAAAAATCGTGACACAATTTGGTCCGAATATAATATGGAGCATTTAATGTGAGGATTGTCCATACTAAGGTTGCTGTGGTCATAGACCCTCATAGCTAAAACTTTTATTATCCTTAGTTTGGCATTAAAAAATGTGTTCTTGGGGTACCTGGGTGGCTCAATTGGTTAAGCATCTGATTTCGGCTCAGGTCATGATATCACGGTCGTGAGTTCAAGCCCGGCTTTGGGCTGCATGCTGACAGCTCAGAGCCTGAAGCCTGCTTTGGATTCTGTGTCTCCCTCTCTCTACCCTTCCTCCACTTGACTCTGTCTCTCTCTCTCAAAACTAAATAATAAAACGTTAAAAAATGTGTTACTTCAAAAGCTAGCAGTGAATTTATTATTGAGCATTTAGTAATGCATTAAATGTAGTTATAATACTGTAATAAATATTTCATATCTAGTATCATTTCATGCCTTAAATTAGTATTGTATTCATTTCTTTTTATCTTCATAGTCAGTGATAAGCACAATACTTGGCACAGAATTGATGCTTAAAAATATTGAGTAAACACATTAATGGATAATAATCAGACGAAAATGCATATCTTTGAACTATTAATAGCTTACTTTTATTGATATAGAATCAAAAAAGCAACACTTGATTTGGTATATGAACTTAAGAGTTTTTCTCCTGATCTATCTCCTTCTCTACCCCCCTTCTCCTTTTTATTTATTTATTTATTTATTTATTGTTATTTATTTATTATTTTTTTATTAAATTTTTTTACATTTATTTAGTTTTGAGAAACAGAGTGAGACAAAGCATGAGCGGGGGAGGGGAAGAGAGAGAAGGAGACACAGAATCTGAAGCAGGCTCCAGGCTCTGAGCAAGCCCTCAGCACAGAGCCTGATGCGGGGCTCCAACCCACCAACTGTGAGTTCACGACTGGAGTCGAAGTCGGAAGCTCAACCGACTGAGCCACCCAGGCGCCCCCCCTTCTCCTTTTTAAATAAGACCAAAGGACAAGATCTATGAAGCTTGTGCCTCCTTGCAGAAAGAAGATTTATGTGTGAAAAAATTTTAGAATGTCTTTAAAGGGCTTCCTATTTTCTTTAACAATCATCTTTTTCCCATTCCAACCAAACCAGTAAACAATGACTGATGCTTGAAACTGCTCTATTCAGCTTTATGCCTAAAAAAAAGGCTTTATTCTATTACTTCTAGAATAAAATATAATCATTCTTATGTATGTTAACCTGTAAACCTAATTTATTCCCCCACTTCCTAACAAAACCATATTACTATGCAATTACTTGAATGGGTTTCAAATATTTAACCAAACAGATTAATTTAGATGCTGCTAGAAAAGCAAAATTTATTTTGAAAGCTACTGAGCTTTTACTATCAGGTTAAGAGTTTAATAAAACTTGCTATCTAATCTATTTTTTTTTTTATACAAGTAGGCTTTTGGTTTGTTCCTCACTTTGAAGTTTCTAATTTTCTTTCAAGTTCAGAAGTTGGAGATGACATGGATTTCTTGACAGACGTATTTGAGAAAAACAGTATCAATAAACTTTATAGGATAAAAATTATGAAGGCATCGATCACATTTTACTTTCTCATGTAAATAAAATTAGATGATTTCCAGAAGTTGAAGTCTGATTTTATTTTTAAAGATCTCAAGTAAGACAATTAAGTCTTTAGTAACTTACCTGCTGTTGTAAGAGCTCTTTTTGAAAGAAAGTTCATATTATCTTGAAATGAACTTTTAGCTTCCTTTTCTTTCATTAATTATTTTTATTACTGTGTTGAAACAAAGTATTATTACAAAAAATAAATATAAAATTATAAATCAAATTTAACGAAGTGTCTTTTTCTTAGTATGAAGAGTTAGACTTTACTATTTTTGAAATCACAAATGACATCTCACAAACCACCCATATGACAAGGTAGTTAGATATAAGGAAATATCAAATTTTGTTGTGTTGAAATTAACAGTAAACTTGAATAATACATATTTCACTTGGAGTTCAAATTCTTGTTTGAACCTTAACCAGTTGTGTTACCTTAACCAGTTGTATTACCTTAGGCAAGTCTAGTATCTGTCTTTAATTTACTCATGTGTGTAAACTTAATGGTGTAATAGATTTGAGAGTATTCTGTCAACTATGAGGTCTTTTTAATGTGAGTGTTGTGCGTGATGAGAGAGAAATAGCAGAAACTTTATTTGTTGACTTTCTGTTATACTTTTAAGCAGAAATTTGCCATGGGTGACAAGGGAGGAGACAACCACTCAGAAGTGACTGACTTCATTCTTGTAGGCATCAGGGTCCGTCCAGAGCTCCACAGTCTCCTCTTCCTACTATTCCTGGTTGTTTATTGGATGGTCCTTCTGGGGAACCTTAGTATGATTGGCATCATTGTGACCGATCCCCGGCTGAACACACCAATGTATTTCTTCCTAGGCAATCCCTCCATCATTGACCTCTCCTACTCCACTGTTATTGTACCCAAAGCCATGGTCAACATCCTATCTCAGAAAAAGACCATATCCTTTGCAGGCTGTGTGACTCAGCTATTTCTTTATGCACTTTTCATGGTCACCGAGGCCTTTGTCCTGGCAGCCATGGCCTATGACCGCTTCATCGCCATCTGCAATCCACTCCTCTACACTGTCCGCATGTCAAGAAGCCTCTGTATCCAGTTGGTGGCTGGTTCCTATCTCTGTGGCTGGGTCAGTTCCATCCTTCAAATCAGTGTAACATTCTCAATGTCTTTCTGTGCTTCTCGAGTCATTGATCACTTCTACTGTGATTCAAACCCCATCGAGAAGATCTCCTGTTCCAATATCTTTATGAATAAGATGGTGTCATTCAGTCTGGCTGTCCTCATTATTTTGCCCACAATACTTGTTATTGTGGTATCTTACATGTATATTGTGTCTGCAGTTTTAAAAATCCGCTCCAGTGAAGGGAGGAAGAAAGCCTTCTCCACTTGCAGTTCACACCTGGGAGTTGTAAGTTTGCTCTATGGAACTGTTTCCTTTGTCTATCTCACACCTCCAAATAACCCTGAACTTCGTAAAGTGGCTTCAGTATGTTACATTTTGTTCACACCTATGCTGAACCCTTTAATCTATTCTCTAAGAAATAAAGATGTTAAAGATGCCATGAAAAAAGTCATATGGAAGAAAAAAGTTTTACTTTAAATCTGCTTCCACTTGTTTTACTGTTTCTTGCCCCAGTTGATTGTGTCTGCTTGATCTTCCAGACTCAAGCGTTTAAAGCTAGGGTTAATTTAAAAAATAAACACCCCCACTAAAGAAAAACCCACCTTTAACTGTTTTTATTCCGCAGCATTAATAAATAATATCCTATAAGGAAAGCTCCAAACAACATATTCACTTTTTCGCAAGGCAATGTTAAATCTGAAAGTTCTGGACACCATGAAAATTTGCTGCATTTCTACAAAGAGTTATGAATTTCTCATTCTCCAGGTAATACATTGTTACATACATGGGGAAGTATAGAATTTTATAGTTTCTCTTCCTTGTATGCCAAGGTAAAATTGAAATACAGAAAATACCTAGTATAATGATTAACTCAGAAACTGTGTGAGCCAATGGTTTATATGCAAATGATACTCCATATAAATGTTACTGTTGTATCTTGTTTTCGATGTCATGCAAAATATTAGAAAACATGTGCATAATGAGGAGGAAAAGGAAAGGTAAAATAACCAGCGATCTTTGTTAAATTAAAGTGGCTAAAGTAGAAGAAATATGTGAAAATTGCATTGATTTTGTAAATTAAGATATTCTATTTGGCTTTCCTTGAATGGTACGGCCATTTCTACTTTGCTGTCACACAATGAAAACATTTTAGGATGTTTATGATATTTTACAATTCATGTCCTCTATCGTTCGGATAATAAAAATTATCGGTAAAGGGTATGCAGTTAGTGAAAGCACCATATTGAAATGAAGTCAGCTTGAAAATCTCAGTTAAAAATATCACAAGGCCTTCCAATAACCTTTATGAATAGTTGGATTATGTGTGTACATGCATGTGTTATGTTTGTGTATGTATGAGTGTGTTCATTTTTATTTTTCTATTTTTATTTTTTTAATGCTTATTTATTCTTGAGAGAGAGAGAGAGAGAGAGAGAGAGCATGAGCAGGGGAGGAACGGAGAGAGACACAGAATCCAAAGCAGGCTCCAGGCTCAGAAGTGTAAGCACAGAGTCTGGTGTGGGGCTCGAACCCATAAACCATCATGACCCCAGCTGAAGTTGGACACTCAGCCGACTGAGCCACCCAGGCGCCCCTGTATGAGTGTGTTTATTAGTTTGGTAAAGGGATAATAGAAATATGATTAATCCTAAACATCAAATGTCAATTGGGAGAAGAAGAGCTGTTCATCCCACAGATTTGAGAGGTATCGAGGGAAGACCAGTTCCAGAGAGAGTCATAGCAAGTTACTGTTTTTACAAGTACTATAAGTAATACTTCTACTACATAATCAATGCTTACATCCAGACAATAGCAAATGTGAAAAATACTCCCATCCTAAGAAGTAAAATACAGTGAATAGTTTTGTCCGTGTACTTGGTATTGTGAAAACCTAAAATATGAGTATCTTATTAGGTCTTTTTTCAGCTTTTGTTTAGATAGCGAAGCCTTCTTTGATGAATGCACAAGGGCGTGCATTTTGTGGGTCAATGTTTGTTAGGGTAAGAGACTTGATATATAGTTATTCTTAATTAAGAGATAAAGAGAGAAGCAAAATGATTTTAAAAATCAAGGTTGTATTTATCCTCTCCATCTTAAACCTGTGAATAAATTTACCATTGTTCTTGGTACTCAGATGCTACTGTTTAATTGATATTCAGAAAAACATCATTTGAGAGCAAAATAGGAAACCAGATCGGCTTGGGAAAGTGATTGTTGGCATTGATTGTTATTAGTCTGGAAAACATCCTTTTAGGCTTAGGTTTTACTTATTTCCCTTGGATGCCCATTAGTGTTACAACGTTGCTCTGTGGTAGATCTAACAAGTGTGGGTTACTAAGGACTGCTGGGAAACGATTAGAATATTGGATAAGAATATAGCCTAGATGTGTTTGCTTGTTAGTTTTTAGTCTGGTCGATTCTATTTCTTGTTTTATAGCCGTAACAGAGAACAGTATTCCAGTGCGTAACTTTCACGAGTGGCATTGCTGAAACCACTTCCAATGTCTGAAGGAATCTGAGAAAGTTGAAAACCAAGGCATAATACTTTCAAAGGTGCTAAATACGATCCCTATACTTTTCTTTTAATTTCAATGAACATTTTCCGTAGTAGCTTTTTTTCTGGGTCTTATATGAAAAGTAGTGCCTAATTTATATATCTTGTTACTTGTGCCATTAAGATCCCATCAGGACACCCCAATGTCTTACCAACATTTTGTTGGCTTTCATTGACAAGGTCTTTTTTTTTTTAATGGTACATGGATTGTTTGTGAAACACTGATATATCCGAGTGACTTTGAAGATTACATTTTGCGACATATACATCATAAATTGTTATTTAGAGTGGACTTTAAAATTATACGCAAAAATCCACATGAAGAAATCTTTTAATAGTGATACTGTCTTGAGAGGCTGAAGATTGAATTTGCTATCTCAAACATTGTTAACTTATTTGTACTGTATGATTCATCTTCCTTGATTACAAGTTTTTGGACATGCACATATATTTATTGTTCTGTAACATCATGTATTGCATTTTGTCTTTAAATTTTATGTATTGTTGATGTTGACCTAACATTTAGTGTAACAATGCAGAACTTTGGTGAGGGCATTTATAATAATATTTTCTATTGCCAGGATGCTAACATTCTCTGACTTAGATAGTTACAAATGATAATTAAGCACTGATTGGAAACTTCACTAATATAAATTAAAATGACTACATTAAGCATCTGTGGATAAACACCCAAAGCTTACTTCATTGTCTTTCATTATGATAGTTTCAACTTCGTATTATGAAATTTAAATTGTTATGGTGATTAGAGAAGCTGAACTGAATAGATACTGTAAAATGTGATGTTGAATTGATATTGGACTGTTATTCTTACTCTTGTGAGTCAAGTATGAGATGTCACTTTGCCCAATCCCCTGAAAGCAGTATAGGTCATAAAATCAATAAAAGTTTTGAGTGTGTGTACGCTATTCTTCTAGAGATGTCTTTGAGCACAAATCTACTTATGCGTGAGGTCTGGAAAGGGAGGGGCAGGAGTTGGAAGAGATGGGATAAGAAAAAGGCAAAATATCCTGGAAGTGAAAACATGAAAACATTTCAAAGTAATTTCTTAATTATTATAACTTGGTAAAGAAAAAAGACAAAAAATCAAAAAACTTTAATCGAAGACTGATTTTTATATTTGTTACTGTAATTAAATATGGATTCTAGATTTTTGAAATGGGTTCTTCTTCCCTTATCAACATTTAAAATTCATCCATTTATTCACACTGTTTGGCACCGTGGTGACTGTCACCAGTTCCTTCAATAGAATGTCTTGTACTTAGGTGTCTTTTGTGACAACTTACAGGAATTAACTTTGGATGACTTAAGCAACAGCTAAATAATTAGATATATAAATTTTGTTTGGCTCTGGCTGCACATCCACAATTGTAAGGCTGGAGAGGATGAGTTGTTAGTCAGTATTCCAAGAAATTAGACAGCGGAAAATAGACAAAGAATTTCTAAGTAGGATCCAAACTTGTCTACTGCCACACTATTGGAAATATTTACTTCACAAAGTTCAGCTCTTTGTCTCTCTGCTGATTAGTTCTGAGACAAGGTCTAAATATTTTTAAAAGTCCAAAAAACGTTTGGTATATACTTTTCTTCGGTGTTTGTCACCTGAGAATTAGTTACCAAAATATTTAAGGAAGGGTTGTTGGGAGGATTTCAGTTCACACCTTACTCAAGAGTATTGAGCCTTCTCTACATTCTAGTGGCTGTGTGTGAACCAACTCAGTCTAGGAATTGGAGAATGAACATGATCTGAGTCATGGCGGCTTAAGTCAGGTGTCTCCCTCTCTCTACCTCTCAGAAGACGCCCATTGATTTTATTCCTAGACACCTCATGGTTAACTAACCTTACATGGAGATTATTGTACCACATTTATCCTTTTTGACTAATAAGCCAGAGCTGCTACTATCACGTTAACCAAATCTTCCTTTGCTCTCTCAGTCAGATGCCACAATTTGAGCTCTGTCACTGCCCTGCTTCCAGTGAAGTCCGGGAGCCACTGAACTTTAATGTCTCGCACCAACATCTTTAGAAGCATCACAGATGCTTTGAAGGTTACTGGTTTTTCCCTCTGTCACCTGTGCAGGGAAAATTTTCTGACATCTGTGGGGCACCTAACCAGGGAGTATGAGACCAGACCATCTATGGTTAATCCTCCTCAGCACCACTATCTCCTAAAGAGATTGAATTTCTTTTTCTAAGGTTTTCTCAAAGTGTTTCTAGTGTCCCAGCTTTTTAAATGACATCCATTTTTAGTTAATGGTTTGGATTTATCAATCCAGCAAACTATTAGTCCTCTACTTATTTTCATGAACCAGCTCTTTAGTTTTCAAATCTCTGGTAAGTACAAATTCTACCCAATATCTTTCCCCCTCTCCAGTAAAAAAGCCTTCAAAATTTATTCACACCAACATACTTTGCATTTTGCCAGTATGTATCCAAAAAATATTCAGTTTTAAACCATTTTCCAAAAAAATCTGCATCTGCATTGGAACAGCATTCCTGTCTCAGAATGCTGGGTTCTGATTCTAGTAACTGTGCTCACGAAAATTAGGAGTAGGATGAAAGGGGAATTTAACTTCTTCCTTCAAGAAATGTCCTCAGGAGTAGTAACATCTTAAAGTAAGTAGGAAAGAGCTCCAACAGGGATATGAGTGGATTTTGTTTCCTATGCAAAGGTGGTTGGGGTAGAGTGTAAAAAATATCAGGGGGGCCTGGGTGGCTCAGTTGGTTAAGCGTACGACCCTTGGTTTTGGCTCTGGTCACGGTCTCACGGTTGTGAGATCGAGCCCCATGTCAGTCTCTGCGTTAAGCATGGAGCCTGATTAAGACTCTCTCCCTCCCTCTCCTTCTGCTCCCCCCTTGGTTGTGATCTCTATCTTAAAAAATAAAAAAAAAAAAAAACTAAGAATAAAAAGAAATGTCAGGATATTCCAAGTGTTTTAAGTAATCTTACATACCCAGATGGGCAGAGTTTATTTGTGTAAGAGATATTGGAAGTATGAATTGACATATTTTGTAGTCAACAAACCAAAAGAAATCACACTCTGGGGGTGCCTGGGTGGCTTACTTGGTTAAGTATCCGACTTCGGCTCAGGTCATGAACTTGTCATCCATGAGTTCAAGCCCTGCATCGGGCTCTGTGCTGACAGCTCGGAGTCTGGAGCTGCTTCAGATTCTGTGTCTCCCTCTGTCTCTGAGCCCCTCCCTTGCTTGCACTCTGTCTCTCTCTGTCTCTATGTCTCTCTGGCTCTCAAAAAGAAATCAACATTGAAAAATTAAAAAAAAAAAAACGCCAAAGCATACTCTGGGATTGAATTTTCTGGTGTTTCATCTCTGCAACTATAAAACATAAGAGATCATCTTATAGAGCAACAGAAGTTTCCTGTACAGAGGTGCGAATTTAAAAATCTGCGCTTAATTTTTGTTTTAAGTTATCAGAAGTACTCATACTATGTTGCAGGCCTTGAATCAATGATACCATGATTTTATCTCATGATGGTGACTGTATTGTCTACCACATTCTCGCTTTCATGGGCATAGGGTTCTATTTAACCATTTATTTAATATGATAAGTTCGTAGACAATTTTGCCACAAATAATGTGAACATATAGGTTCTATTCCCAATATAAAATAGAGTTTATTCTTCTTATATTTTTGACTAATTTTACCTGATGTAGTTACATCTATGTACTCTGAAACCAATTTTGGGTATTTGTTTAGAGTTCTGGGTGCAAGTAATAAAAACCGAGTTCAGGAACCTAAGCAGGAAGTTATTTATTAGAAGGCTAAATGTATTGGTAACATGCAGAATTGATAAAGAGGCAGAAGAAAAAGATTGAAAATAGGTCAAGACCAAACACACTGCAGAGAATGAAGTAGGACATTCAGTATGGTATAGCGGGGAGTCATTTGAAGAGAATGTCACAAGCCGGAAATAGTAGTATTGTCTGAGTCACTCTGCTGACTTCACATTCTGGTGAGGAAGCATTGTCTTGGCCTTCCTTTGTTATGAGCCCATCCATTTACCGAGGGAAGATGGGACACCTAAATTGAGTCCAGCAGACTCTATCAAATTGGAAACGGTTAATGCCTCAAAAATAAACCAGGCATTATTAAGAAAGGGGAAATAGAAACCAGAGAGCAAAAGAGCAATACCTAGCCACTCTACAGTTACAATTTCTCAATTCTTAGAGGACATTCGATCAGAGCGATGCGTGGATAATAATAATTTTGTCGTAAAATGTATTATTGTTGGGCTGCCTAGCATCTTAATACCTTCTTCTATGCGGGAAACTTGCTAGTGTGCAGTTATTGGTGGGAAGCTTACTCTCACTACTTTTTATGGAAATCTGAAGATTGAGATGTTTGTCTCTCTATTCCTGGAAACTAGAACATGGGTATATGACCAGGAGTCAGACAACTTGATGCTCTTGCCTGGGACTTTGAATTTGGAGAAAACTCAGCAGTTTAAAATGAACACTGTTGGTAGCAATGACAGGATCTAATGCATGAAAAACTTTGCACTGTTGCTTGTGGTGGCATTTCACTGTCCCGAGGTACTGATGATGGTGACACAAGGATGGTTCCCAATACAGAGCAGCATGGTGGTGGCATTTTTCGTTGTGAGTCTGGATGTCCAGAATTAGTTTCTACTCACTTTCTGAGTCAGGTTTTCTACCTTTCTGTAGATTTTTTTGAATTTCCCCTTATGTATTTATTTTTAAAAACAGCTTTATTATGGGAATGCAAGCTGGTGCAGTCACTCTGGAAAACAGTATGGAGGTTCCTCAAAAAATTGAAAATAGAACTACCCTATGACCCAGCAATTGGACTACTAGGTATTTATCCAAGGGATACAGGTGTGCAGTTTTAAAGGGACACAGGCACCCCAATGTTTATAGCAACACTATCAGCAATAGCCAAAGTATGGAAAGAGCCCAAATGTCCATCGATGGATGAATGGATAAAGAAGATGTGGTATATGTATAAAATGGAGTATTACTGGGGAATCAAAAAGAATGAAATCTTGCCATTTCCAACTATGTGGAGGGAACTAGAGGGCATTATGCTAAGTGAAATTAGTCAGAGAAAGACAAATATCGTATGAATTCACTCATATGAGGACTTTAAGAGACAAAACAGATGAACATAAGGGAAGGGAAACAAAAATAATATAAAAACAGGAGGGGAACAAAACAGAAGAGACTCTTAAATATGGAGAACAAACAGAGGGTTACTGGAGGGGTTGTGGGAGGGGGGATGGGCTAAATGGGTAAAGGGCATTAAGGAATCTACTTCTGAAGTCATTGTTTCACTATATGCTAATTTGGATATAAATTTAAAAAATAAAATTAATAAAAAAACAGCTTTATTGAAGCATAGCTGATATAAAAAACTGGACATATTTAATATATGCAATTTAATGAATTTGGAAATATGCATACACCAGTGAGGCCATCACTATCATCAAGGTAGTAAACATACCCATAACCTCCAACAGTTTCCTCCTGCCCCATTTTTGTTTTTTTTGTTTGGTTGGTTTGGATTTGCTTTGCTTGCTTGGTTGTTTTATTTATTTATTTTTTAATTTTTTAAAAATGTTTTTATTTATTTTTGAGACAGAGAGAGACAGAGCATGAGCAGGGGAGTGGCAGAGAGAGAGAGAGGGAGACACAGAATCCAAAGCAGGCTCCAGGCTCTGAGCTGTCAGCACAGAGCCCGACGTGGGGCTCAAACTCACAAACCGTGAGATCATGACCTGAGCCCAAGTCAGATGCTTAACTGACTGAGCCACCCAGGCACCCCTGCTTGGTTGTTTTAATGGTAAGAATACTTAACATGAGATCTACCCTTTAAAAAATGTTAAGTATACCGTATGAATGGTTAACTATAGGTGCTTGGTAAGTGAAATAAGCCAGCCACAGAAGAACAAATACTACATGATTCCTCTTGCTGACGTCTCTAAAATAGTTAAGCTTATGGAAACAGAGTCAAAAGGGGTTCTCAAAGGCTAAGGGAAAGGAAAATGGTGAGTTGTCATTTTCCAGGGATCGAGCATCAGTTATGCAAGATGAGTCAAGAGATCTAGAGATCTGCTGTACAACATAGTGCCTATAGTTAACAATTCAGTATTGTAAACTTAAAATTTTAAGAGGGTAGATCTCATGTTATGTGTTCTCTTGATTTCTTTAGCCATTCTTCTATTGTTGAGTGCTCACTTCATTTATGTTTTTGCTACTAAAAACTGCTCTAGTAGACATCCTCTGCACATGTCCTTACATACTGTCAGGGTTTTTTCTGACATGAAATACATTACCAAAAGCAAGATTTTTAGAACCAAACTTTTTTGCATCTCAATTTTCGTAGATGTTTCTTAACTGTTTTCCATAAAAAAATATGTATCATGTTGACATTAACAATGCAGACATTTCCTTGTCTTACATCACACCCAACACTGGGTGCTATCAATCTTAATTTTGTCAATCTGACGGGTGAAGAATACATTGTTCAGACACTTCCAACACTTTTGCTCTTATTGTTCTGATATTTGAAAGTGTAGCTTGGACACAGCACTTAGTCGTGTTGTTAATTTGGTCAGAAGATATTTGCCTTTAAAAAAATTTTTTTTAGACATTTATTTATTTTTGATAGAGAGAGACAGAGCACAAGTGGGGGAGGGGGCAGAGAGAGGGAGACACAGAATCCGAAGCAGGCTCCAGGCTCTGAGCTGTCAGCACAGAGCCAGATGCGGGGCTCGAGCTCACAAACCACGAGATCATGACCTGAGCCAAAGTCAGACGCTTAACTGACTGAGCCACCCAGGTGCCCCAGATATTTGCCATTTGATTTCTATAGTTAACCAAATTGCATCTTATTTTTTGTAACACTGATTTTTGGATTTATTTCTTTGACCAGATTTTGTGATTTCTGTTTCTGTGTGTCTTCTTTTTTCTTCCTATCATCTTTTGGGTTGGTTATTTTTAACATTATTATTTTTAGTATTTATCCGAGAAATTTCTGCAGCCTCATTTAACTTATCTAGGGTCAATTACTAAATTTTTAACATTTTCCTAAACAATACAAGGCCTTAGAGCTCTTTAATGACTTCATTTTTTACTCGGTTGCTTTCATTTTAGTCTTGTCTTACTTTTGAAACTTATATAACATTACATAATACTATGGTTCATTTAAATTTATCAATCAGCTTAATCCTTTTTTTATTCATCATTCTTTTGCCATCACATATGCATTTGGGGATCACACTCCTCTTCCTGAAATTGGCCTTTAATATTTGTGCCACAAAATATTGTTTTGAAATATTATACATATTCATTTAAACTTAATTCGAATGAAAGCAAACCTATTCTGAAATTGTTTTGTTTTGTTAATTTGGAGGAGGAATGAAATGATAAAGAATCTTGGTAGAGATAACTAATCGGTATATTGCATATATATATATATATATATATATATACATATACACACACACTAGGCTTTCCACAGGCAACATAATGTTTGAGATTGCAACCAATTGAATGAAGGAGCAGATAAGAAAATTTAGCTCTTTTCTATTAAGTAAAACATTAGAGAAATTTGCAAAAATGAAAAACAATGCTACTTGGGTGCCTGTGTGGCTCAGTTGGTTAAGGTTCCAACTCTTGATTTGGCTGAGGTCATGATCTCATGGTTCATGAGTTCGAGCACTGTGTCAGGCTCTGACAGCACAGAACCTTCTTGAGATTCTCACTCTCTCTCTCTCTCTGTGTCCCTCCCCCACTTGTTCTCTCTCTCTCTCTCTCAAAGAAATAAAGTTAAAAAAACACCCCAAAACACACAGCAAAAAAGCTCAATGCTTCTCTTCTTACTATTTTGTTTGGACCAAATAGCTATTGTTCATAAAATGTTATTTATGCTAACATGAAATGGTCTATTTTTACTTTTCTTTTAATAATTGGAGTCCATTCTTTTTTTTCTGTGAACACTTATTTTCCAGTTATTTTAAAAAAAACCATACACACAGAAGAAAATTTAAACTTCTCTGATGACTTATTTACATTGTCCTAAGTACTAATCACAATGTAATCTTTAAATTATTTGCTGAGACCTGGGGAAGATGGCCGCGTAGGAGGACACTGGGCTCACCGTGTCCTGCTGATCACTTAGATTCCACCTACACCTGCCTAAATAACCCAGAAAACCGCCAGAAGACTAGCAGAACGGATTCTCCGGAGCCAAGCGCAGATGAGAGGCCCACGGAAGAGGGTAGAAAGGGTGAGAGCTCCACGGACTGGCGGGAGGGAGCTGGGGCGGAGGGGCAGCCCGCTGGCCAAGCAGAGGCCCCGAGTCTGGCTTGCAAAAGTGGAGGGGCTGGATGAAGTGTGTTCTGACAGCAAGTGGGACTTAACATCTGGAAGGTTATAAGCTAACAGCTCTGCTCGGAGAACGGGAGGGCTGGAGGACAACGGGAGGGAGAGTTGTTGAGCCCCGGACGACAGAGCCCAGCTTGGCAGGGAACAAAGGCACTGGCCAGCGCCATCTTCCTCGCCCATCTCCCAGCCAAAATCCCAAAGGGAACCGGTTCCTGCCAGGGAACTTGCTTGCACCGCACAAACACCCAACGCTGTGCTTCTGCGGATCCATCCCTCCGGCAGGTCTCTGAAGTTTCCAACTCTTCGCAGGGCTGCAGGGCCCCTCCTGAAGCGGATCTCTGAAGGAAAAGCGAGCTGAGCCTGTCCCTCCTGCCCCTGTGCACCTTGCTGACCCACCCCAGCTAATATGCCAGATCCCCAGCAGCACAAGCCTGGCAGTGTGCAAGTATCCCAGAAGTGCCACCCCACCCCATAGTGAATCCCGCCCCTAGGAGAGGGAAAGAAAAGGCACATACCAGTCTGACTGTGGCCCCAGTGGTGGGCTGGGGGCAGACATCAGGTCTGACTGCGGCCCGCCCACCAATGCAAGTTATTCAAGACAGCACAGGGAAAGTGCCCCGAAGATCCGCACCACTCCAGGGACTATCCAAAATGATGAAACGGAAGAATTCCCCTCAAAAAAAATCCAGGAAATAACGACAGCTAACGAACTGATCAAAAACGATTTAAACAATATAACAGAAAGTGAATTTAGAATAATAGTCATAAAATTAATCGCTGGGCTTGAAAACAGTATAAAGGACAGCAGAGAATCTATTGCTACAGAGATCAAGGGATTAAGGAACAGCCAGGAGGAGCTAAAAAATGTTATTAATGAGCTGCAAAATAAAATGGAGATGACCACGGCTCGGATTGAAGAGGCAGAGGAGAGAATAGGTGAACTGAAAGATAAAATTATGGAAAAAGAAGAGACTGAGAAAAAGAGAGATAAAAAAATCCAGGAGTATGAGGGGAAAATTAGAGAACTAAGTGATGCACTAAAGAGAAATAATCTACGCATAATTGGTATTCCAGAGGAGGAAGAGAGAGGGAAAGGTGCTGAAGGTGTACTTGAAGAAATAATAGCTGAGAATTTCCCTGATCTGGGGAAGGAAAAGGCATTGAAATCCAAGAGGCACAGAGACCTCCCTTCAGACATAACTTGAATCGATCTTCGGCACGACATATCATAGTGAAACTGGCAAAATACAAGGATAAAGAGAAAATTCTGAAAGAAGCTAGAGATAAACGTGCTCTAACATATAAAGGGAGACCTATAAGACTCGTGACCGAACTCTCTACTGAAACTTGGCAGGCCAGAAATGAATGGCAGGAGATCTTCAATGTGACGAACAGAAAAAAATATACAGCCGAGAATCCTTTATCCAGCAAGTCTGTCATTTAGAATAGAAGGAGAG